>NC_061852.1:13342923-13347923 GCF_019202785.1 Penaeus chinensis | reverse complement strand
ATTATTATTATTATTATTATTATTATTATTATTATTATTATTATTATTATTGCTTTAAGAATGATGTTGATCATAAAAATAGGGACAATAATAATAATAATGATAATAATAATAATAATAATAATAATAATAATAATAATAATAATAATAATAATAATAATGATAATAATAATAATAATAATAATAATAATAATAATAATAATAATGATAATAATAATAATAATAAACAATAATGATAATAACAGTAATAATAATGATATTAATAATGATAATGATAAAAACAATAATGATAATGATAGCAATAATAATAAAAACATGGATAATGATGATAATTCTAATAACAATGATAATAGTGATAATAATAATGATAATGATAATAATAATAATAATATTAATAGTAATAATAATAAGAGTAATTAAAATAATAGTAATAAAACTAACAATAATAATAATAATATTTATGAAAATAACAACAAAAATAACAAAACTAATCGAAAAAATAATCATAATAATAACAATAATAATAACAGTAATATCTGTCCTCTCATACAGATATCAACGAATGTTTGATAGACAACGGAGGCTGCCACGTCAACGCAGATTGCATCGACACAGACGGAAGCTACACGTGCGTTTGTAAAACAGGATACACTGGCGATGGATTTACTACCTGCACTAGTAAGTGTCTTAATATTACCTTGAAACATGAATGTTCGATATCTGTATAGGAAAATATAAATGTTTTGATGTAGAACATAAATATTTATACATGTGTAATCATAAATATGAGAGAGAGAGAGAGAGAGGGGGGGGGGGTTTGGTTTGCGAAGTTCTAGCTTCGCCCGGGCCTTCTAGATATGGCCCGGCCTGTGTCAGCTTTTTTACGGCTGTCTCATTGAGTTGTCTGACACTCGGTGCTTACCGTGGCGGCGGGATTGCCAGCAAGCGCTCCTGCCGCCATGGTGTAAGCATTTCGCATAGCCTCTTTACCAGCACGGCGGCTGTTGTGGGCGGTCCATGTCTCAGGAATTGTGTATGGTTACAATTTTCTAGGTAGTGGACTAGTGTGGAGTTCGGCTCGCCGCAGTGCTTGCAGCACCATTCATCGCGTTCGATTGTTGGGATAATCTGCCATGCACAGTGGTAACCTAGGCGCATTCTGTGAAGAATGACTTCGGTACCTCTGTTGCTTACTTCAGAGAGTGCCAGTGGTTCAGAGCCTGTGGCGTCTGAGTACCAGCTGGCCGAGGGGGAGGTTCTCGTTTCCTCTCTGTGGAGCTGCCGTAGGAAGGTACGACCGACCAAGGCACACTTCTCCATAAGTAATTTTCGGCTCGGTTTTATCGTCATGGGATTTGGGGGCATACCCCTGCCAGCGGCAGCTAGTCTGTCAGCAAGCTCGTTCCCTCTGATGCCGATGTGGCTTGGGACCCAATTGATGATAATTCTTCTACCCTGAGCAAGAATTCTCTGTGCCATTGTGAGAATCGTGGTCAGTAGGTAGATGTTGTCTGTGGGTGAGCTGTGCTGAAGACAGTCAATGGCTGCCCTGGAGTCTGTGTGTATGACCACGTGTCCTTCCCTTAGGGACGCGTGGCCTAGGGCTCCCATGATTGCAACTGCCTCTGCCTGTAGCGAGGAGGCGTTGTCTGTTACCCTCATGGATCGCGTGGCATCCCTAGCTGCAAAGCCGGCGCCTGCAGTGTGGCTCAAGGGATCGACCGATCCATCCGTGTAGTATGTTCTACTACCCGGAGGAGTGATGGCTGCAATGACCCTGTGGGCTTCTGCCTTTAGGCTAGGCATGGGGTATAGGCTCTTTTTCATTGACAGGTTCATTATGTTGAACTCTATCAGGCTCAGTGCCCACGGCGGGGCTTCGGCAAAGTCGGGGTGGGGGGAGTCCATGCCCTTAGCAAGAAGCTGTTCTTTGAGGTGATGGCGTATCAACACCCTGGCTGTATGAGACAGCCAGGAGTTGTTTGCAACGAGCTCGTTGTCTTGTTCGAGGCATCTGACTAATTTTTGTCTTAGGCTTGTGTTCCTGGGAGCCTGGATGACCTTTGACAGAAATTGTGTTGCCGTTAGATCGATTCGTGAGTCCAGGGGGAGAAGCTTTGCCTCCATCAGGAGGTTGAGGACCTTCGTCCACCTCGGGGCACCCAGAATGATCCTGGCAGCTTCATTTTGGACTGTTTCTAATTTGTCTGTGTGCTTTTTCTTTGCAGCAATTAGAGCGACTGAGGCATAGTCCACAATGGGCCGGACAGCATGTACATAGAATGATCTTAGTACTTTGTGTCTGGCCCCTATGCGTCTCCCAGTCATTGCTCTCATGACAGACAGTCTTGCTTTGGTTCGGTCAACCAGGTACTGGACCTCCTTATGGAAGGAGAGGGTCCGGTCTATCCTTACCCCAAGGTATAGGTAGTCCTTGACCCATTCTAATTCCACTCCCTGGATTTTCAGTCTTGTGCCTCGAACTCTCTGTCTTAAAGCCATGGCTTTGGATTTGGCAGCAGAGATCTTTAGTCCCGTCCTACAACACTCCTCTGACACGAGGTCCAGACAACGCTGGGCTTTATTCTGGCTGCGTGGTCCAGTGGAGGTGATAGCGAGATCGTCTGCATACGAGATGATCTGGCACCCCACTGGGAGGTTTATGTTGAGGATACAGGACATTAAAGTGTTGAATAGGGCTGGACTGAGAACCCCACCCTGTGGCGTTCCATTTTCGAGCGGCATGTGCTGCGATAGGTGACCCTGGAATTTGACATTGGCAGTCCTGTTCCTGAAGTAGTCACCTATCCAAGCCAAGAGCTTTCCTCTGATTCCCTTCTGGATCAGGCTTTCCTGAATGGCAAGCGGACTTGCCAGTTCAAAAGCCTTCTCCAGGTCAAGGAATACCACCACAGCTGGGCCCTTGCTGATTGTGCTCAAGAGCGTGGCTAAGCTGTGTGCTGTGCCCATGCCCCTTGTGAACCCGTGAAGGTGTTCGTGCGGGGGTCCCGTTTTCCATTGAAGCCGGTTTAGTACCATCCTCTCAGCCGTCTTGGCCAGGCAGCTGAGCAGAGAGATGGGGCGGTACTTCCCCGGCTCCTTTGGTTTTGGGACGGGAACTATGGTAGCCCTCTTCCAACTCTGGGGTAGAGTGGAAGTTTCCCAGGACTTGTTGATGAGTTGCAAGAGTGCACGCTCACCTGCTAGTCCTAGGTGGGAGATAATGGGGTACGAGATCCCATCAGAGCCCGGGGCTGTGTTGGAACTGGTTTTATAGGCTTTCCTTAGTTCCCTCAGAGAAAAGATAACGTCTGAGTTATCGGGTTCGGCTGCCCTTTCTCTGATCTGAGCGTGTCTGTCTGGCTGTAGACGCTCTTGTCTTGCCCTCAGCTCGGCTGGCAGACTGTTGCTGCTCGTTCTCGCAGAGAACTCGTGCGCCAGTCTGTTAGCCTCTGCTTGGGGGTCGTGATGGGTGCACCTCGGGGCTGAGCGGCTGGTAGCTCGCTTGACCCGTTGCCACAGCTCTGAAAGGGTGGTTTGGTGGTCGAAGGACTCACACCATTCCAGCCACTTTTCCTGCCTGACTCTGTTGGCAGTTTCCTTGGCATCCGTGACAGCTTCCCTTAGGAGGGATAGGTTGTCAGGGGTTCTTTGCCTTCGGAATAGTTTTCGGCACATGTTCACCCTGTGGTTGACCTCCCTGATCTCGTCATTGAAGTACCAGGCGTCTTTGTGACTTCTGGACCCAGGCCGAGTTTTGGGTATGGTCTGTGAGGCTGCTTCATTAATGGCGTTTAGCAGGCTGGCTTCGAGCACTTCCACATTTTCGCTTTGTGGGGGATTGTTGCATCTCAGACAGAGGGCCAAGGCGTTTTGAAACGCCTGCCAGTTGGCCTTGTCTGTTTTCCATCTTGGATTTGGTCTTAGGATTTCGGCTGGGCCAGCATCCATGAGGGTAGTTATAGTGCCGTAATGGTCACTTGTGACGGTCTCATCGACACACCAGCCAATCCTCCCCACCAGAGTCGCAGTGGCCAGGGTGAGGTCTAGGACCCCTCCTCTGACATGCGTTGGCTCTTGGGTGTTGAGGAGAGCGATCTCAGGGAATGTCTCTAGCACGTCGGCTATGTGATAGCCGGCCGCATCCGGTGCCCGGCAGGGAGCCAGGATGGGGTGGTGTGCATTGAAGTCTCCCCCTATGATCACTCGGTCGTGTGCAGCAGAAGCACAGACCTGGCTGATGTCTAAGCTTTTACAGCGTGGCCGGCTGTACACATTGTACAGTTTGAGGGGCCCCCCGGCCAGGTGAACCTCGACGGCAAGGGATTCAACATCATCTCCACAGTGCGATGCATCGGCTATTGCGGAGCAGGGGATTGTTGCTCTCACAAGGGTGATCAAGCCTCTCTTGCCAGGTGTTCGTGGCAGTGTGAAGGCATGGTACCCTGAGAAGCGAACAGTGTCCACTGTTAATGTCTCCTGGAGCATGACAATGTCAATGTTCCTTGATCGCACTACTGCTTGGAGAAAAGCGTTCTTTGCAGAGAAGCTATTGATGTTCCACTGTAGGATGCTTAGATGGTGTGTCATGATGTTACTCAGTGATAGTTACATCAGAGACATCGTCGGAGTCTGACAACTCCATTGCGAGGTCCTCGCTAGTTGAGGGCTCCTCGTCTGTTGTCAGGCTATCCTTGGGTCCACTGGGGGGTGGAGAGCCTTTGGTAGCTCTGACTTTGGTTGGTTCGGCTTTTCTCTCAGGCTTTTTCTTGGCTGGCCTTGCTGGCCTTGCCTGGGCAAGGTCAGCGTGATCTGGCTCTGGCTGCACAGATTCAGCCTAGAGAGAGAGAGAGAGAGAGAGAGAGAGAGAGAGAGAGAGAGAGAGAGAGAGAGAGAGAGAGAGAGAGAGAGAGAGAGAGAGAAAGAGAGAGAGAGAGAGAGAGGGAGAGAGAAAGAGAGAGAGAAAGAGAGACAATAAGATACCGGAGGAATTAATTCAT
>NC_061852.1:13330423-13332923 GCF_019202785.1 Penaeus chinensis | reverse complement strand
ACATCTGGGAATTCCAGACAGCTGCACTTCTTAATACACAAAAGATGCGTTAGGAAAATATGACAGATTTTTCTTTAACCCTTTCACTATAACCCTGGAAGATTATTGATTAATAAATTCATCTTTCTGACTCTGTCTCTCTCTCTCTCTCTCTTACATTTATCAAGATGTTTTTTGTGCATGCCGTAATGCTGCTACATTAAAAAAAAATAATAATAAAATAAAAAGAGAGAGAAATATAGAAGACCAACAACACCGTAGAGGAAAACCTTCACAAAATGTTGATAGTTATTGATAATCATCTTGTGCAACAACTATGTGCACATTTCTATTATGCCAAAATTAGAAAATAATAATTCATGGTTATTACTAATTTCCATTTCCATTGCTTCCCTTTCTAACAATATCAAAACAAACATATATACAAACTAATGATTTGTAATTACAGAAGACTTTCAAAAGGATCCCTAAACTCTAGGTAAATCCTTTTGCAGTAGTAATTCACTTCAAAATTTCACTGGGACCAAGAGATTTCCAGACTGCGCAGAAACCACATTTACAGCCAGCATTCAGCTTAACCAGAAGCTAATAGTTCGACCAAACAGTAAATCTCAACAAATCAGCAGGGTTTCATAAACATACATTACGTGTAAATATTGAAGCAGGCTTGTGCTATTTACTGCAACATATATCTATTGGGCTAGATTCCAAAGAGCAGGTCAGATCTGTGTTAGCCGGAACAAAGCTCTAGTGGTTAAGCCACAAATATAAATAACTAACCTAAACTGGAATCATCACTACACCTGCACTGTTGAGCAAACAAAGTAAATGTGTAACTAAGACACTCCTTAATTGGCTACACATGATTGCATTCATACATATTATACAGAAAATAAGTAGAAGTATTCTAGGAATAGTTTGTGAGAATACAAAATTGCATCCATATATCATACACCTGTACACAAACATCCTGATTATGTAAAGACTAGTAGATTAAGCATTTACTTTTTCTTAAAATCACTCTACATTACTGAGGTTCTTTAATGCTTTCATGCATGCTTCTCTTGAAAACTGACTTTTTGATAAAATTGGACAATAAAAAGGGTATGTGAAAGAATGATTCACATAACTTTTTATCTCCATATACATGACAATCAGAATTATCTGTTTGAGATGCTGAAAAGCTGTAATTTAAAATGTTATTTGAAATCACAACCAATACGTTTTTTCAAAAAATAATTTTTCTCCTCTACAATAAGCCAGATGTAAACCAAAACATTTATATCTTATACAAAGACACTCATCTATGAAAAATATTGACATTTCAGAACATTTTCAATACTTTATCACTTAAATTATTATTATCCTATGTCACATTCACAGCCACATCTCTGTGCGACTAGAACTAAAGGAAAGAAAGAAAGAAAGAAAGTTAGAAAAAAATCAACCAGGCATAAATATAAGACAACCAAAAAAAAAAAAAAAAAAAAAAAAAAAAAGGATTAATTATTATTTATTAAGTTTTTTATGACTACCATTATTCACCACATTTCTTCATGTCAGATATTATATATTGCAAATATGATTTTATGATACCAATGTTTGAGCCAGAACAAGCAATTAAAAAGTTTATAATGATAATCAAAATAAATCTGAAAGAGTATAATTTGCAACTGGCAAATCAAAATCACTTTTTGCTTTCTCTCTTCAAAAAAATCTTTTACAATAGCTGTAAACATTTGGTCTTTAGTACACAATCCAATGATTTGAATACCAATAAAAAAGGCACACCTCTAAATTAGCATTTGATTTTTGAGAAACACGAGGATACAAGGAAAACACACCTACTCTTTCAGCAAGTGCTAATGCATTATCTATTTCCCTCTAAGGAAGTGGGAGAGGAGAGGGGGATTCTTTTCATTTCCTTTTCGACAATGCACATTTGGTCTTAAAATCATTGCCATGATAGGTGAGTATTTTCCATGCAACAAGACAGAATAACATCTCATGGTAATTACGGACTGGTTATTCCATCTATGAAGCCTTCTCTCCAAAATGAGGACAAATGTCTTGAGAGGAAGACAGTGAGGAAAAAAGAGAGGAAGGGAGATAGGAGATATTCACATATGTTCGAGCATATATCCTTATAGTCTTACTCTGAAAATGGCAGTCCCTTTTTAAAAGGGATTATAAAAAGAAATAAAAAGAAAACCTAGCTATTGGATAAACAGCACTGCAAAAAAAAGATAATAAATAAAGATTAGAAAAAAAAAAAAAAATCACACTTGCATAAGTACTTCATTTATACTGAAGTTCAGCAGTGATATACAAAATTTTGAGTTGTCTCTTTGATAACATCTGTCTAAAATAAAAGAAGAAAGAAGACAAACATGGCACTTTAACATTATTGCATAAAATCAACCATGTTCACAAACAAGAACAGACATTCTAGGGAAGAAAATTTTAAGATAAAACCTCTCATCTACTTGAAAACCTTCAC
>NC_061852.1:13320423-13322923 GCF_019202785.1 Penaeus chinensis | reverse complement strand
ATCCAACTGTAAGCGTGTTTTCACAAACCAGATAGGGTTGGTAGCTGTACATGCTGTAAATCCTGAAAAAAAAAAAAAAGGTGTTTAATTATTAATGAACATGGAAAGTGTATCACCTGGTTTTACTATAATATTCGACCAGAGGTCGAATATTATAGTAAAATAAATAATAAGAAAGCTATACAGACAACTCATCTGCACACAATGCCATTTGAGGAGGTCTTTATTGTCTTTATTCAGCATGGGGGGGGAAAAAAAAAAAAAAAAAAAAAAAACGAAGACCACTTCATCATACTTTAATGACTGAAGATTACTGTTACTTTATTACAAACTTTACATTAACTCATTTGCGACGGGGAAAATGAACAAAAAATGGGGAAAATGCTGTGCTCATATTTTATATTTTTTGTGAAATGTCTCTACACATAGATAGCTCAGCCTTACCTGATTTCAACTTTCCTTGATTTGGCAGGAAAATGTATTTTTTACTAGTACTATGAATATCGATGGCGTTATTTTTATTATAAACATTATAATTACTATAATGTTATAATTAATACTAATAGCAATATAAGATAACGTGAAATATTTTCGTAAATTAAAGAAAAGGGTAAATGGGTGAGACAGGCAGTACTCGGTGATTTAGTACAAGTCAGATACGTGACATGACCGTCGTGAATGGGTTAACAATTAAACCACAAAATCTCATGGAATCATAATTCAGAGTGAAAAGCGAAGATGTATAAAAGAACACTGTATCACTTGGCTTAGGTCATTGGGTCACTTTCTTTTTCTTGATAACTGAATGTAAAGTCACTGTGTGTGTGTGTGTGTGTGTGTGTGTGTGTGTGTGTGTGTGTGTGTGTGTGTGTGTGTGTGTGTGTGTGTGTGAGTGTGTGTGAGTGTGTGTGTGAGTGTGTGTGTGTGTGTGTGTGTGTGTGTGTGTGTGTGTGTGTGTGTGTGTGTGTGTGTGTGTGTGTGTGTGTGTGTGTGTGTGTGTGTGTGTGTGTGTGTGTGTGTGTGTGTGTGTGTGTGTGTGTGTGTGTGTGTGTGTGTGTGTGTGTGAGTTTGAGTTTGAGTTTGAGTTTGAGTTTGAGTGTGAGTGTGTGAGTGTGTGTGTGTGTGTGTGTGTGTGTGTGTGTGTGTGTGTGTGTGTGTGTGTGTGTGTGTGTGTGTGTGTGTGTGTGTGAGTGTGAGTGTGAGTGTGAGTGTGAGTGTGAGTGTGAGTGTGTGTGTGTGTGTGTGTGTGTGTGTGTGTGTGTGAGTGTGAGTGTGAGTGTGTGTGTGTGTGAGTGTGTGTGTGTGAGAGTGTGTGAGTGTGTGTGTGTGAGAGTGTGTGAGTGTGAGTGTGAGTGTGAGTGTGTGAGTGTGAGTGTGTGTGTGAGAGTGTGTGTGTGTGAGTGTGAGTGTGAGTGTGAGTGTGTGTGTGTGTGTGTGTGTGTGTGTGTGTGTGTGTGTGTGTGTGTGTGTGTGTGTGTGTGTGTGTGTGTGTGTGTGTGTGCATCCGCGCGTGTGTGTGTGTGACCATGTGAGTGTGACCTTGAGTGCAGATACAGGCATGGGTGTTAGTGTTTGTATTTACAAGCATATACAACTGCGCTAATCTGTCTCAATGCGTATAAATATGCATGTGTACGTGCATTATTAGCGCAAAGGAAGTTTAAAGCTGAGCGATGCTACCGTTAGGGCAGGCCATTCGCTGTTGCTTCTTTCACGTGGTCCTCACGTGATACGACCTCCCCCCCCCCCCTCCCTTTGGCAACACACCACCCCGCCTTGCTGCCTTCCCCCACATCAATGACAATGCTGAATCACCTTAGCCAAATCTTGTCAATATCAACCCGATCTGTACTTTTTGCGTTTACAGTTATGATAACGATAACTCTCAGTAAAGACTTCAGGAAGAATACGGCAAAGGGCAGTGGCACGCTATCAATTTCCAGCCTAACTGCGTAGCTGCCGTCCCAAGATGTAAAAGAATATGGAGCTTGACCTGATAACTATGTATCAGAAACATTGATAACATTGCTTATCTCAACAAATAATGATACAGCAATTCCAATGTCCCAATTAGTTGAAGGTCATATATTGAATGGGCCGTCTACAAAATATGAACATAAAACTTTACATTATCCGTAAATACATAAATTATATACAATCATTACGTATACCAGAATCAATTATATATGCATATATAAGAAACATAAATAAATAAATAAATAAATAAATAAATATATATACATATATATATATATATATATAAATAAACGCACACACTGTGTGCGGTACATAACATACATACAAAGAACTGTGGATGCTTTATTTATTTCCAGCCTAAGAAATCCTGCAAGGAAATTCACTTCAATTCGAATCTAAGCTCGAATGAAGGATATAAAGGTAACAGAATGATTTGAGGACACAGCAACCCCCACTGAGAACCCTCCCACTAGCCCCTAACCCCTCATCTAACCGTCTTCGCGCCCTGAACTCATGCAAAAAA
>NC_061852.1:13310423-13315423 GCF_019202785.1 Penaeus chinensis | reverse complement strand
TGTACATATATATGTATGTATGTATGTATGTAAATATATGTATATATATATATTTCTTTAAAGAACGTGACTCTGCTTCCATTATTTCAATGAACGCCTCTAATGCCATCTAATGTTATCTTTCGCTTAAATATATATATATATATTTTTTTTTTATGAAGCCTGGGTCGTACCTCCCATGGCGACCATTAGCTTGATATTGTCTGCAACGTCACCTGCATCGCACTGCACAAACTCTTGTTTTTTTTTTTTGTTTTTTTTAATTAAGACAACTGGTGTTAATCTTCGCACGATACCTTTAGACATGTGAACCTTTTGCCTTAGTATTGTGAATATATCAAACACAAGATGGGAGGGTGATAGGGAGAGAGTGAGAGAGGGAGAGAGAAAAAGAAAGAGAGAAAGAGAAAGGGAAAGAGAAAGGAAAAGAGAAAGAGAAAGGAAAAGAGAAAGAGAAAAAGAGAGAGGAGAAGAGAAGAGAGGAGAGGAGGGGAGAGAGAGAATATGTTTTGAAGTGACGGTTAAACTGGGTTGAAAGAGAAAGGAGACCTGCCGTCAACTGCAGCTGCACGCAAGCAAACTTAGTCTTCAGTTTAACGCACAAGTTGCAGAAACATATATATCAGCATTTTCCAACCTACAAAGAATGGGCCGACTCATCTAGTACGTCAGGGAACATAAATATGTGGAGGAAGAATACATTTTAAGAACGAGCAATGGCTTTTCTTTATTTCGAATGAGTGTATATTCATCCGGTTACACATGCTACCAAAACGACCGAGCAGTTTGATCGATCTGTAAGATGCAACGTTGGAGAGGTAAATATTTATACACGCTTGTATACTAAACAGTTCGTGCAGGCATGAGTGCGTAAGAAAGAAAGAAAGAAAGAAAGGGGGAGGGGAGGTAAATAAGAGAGAAGAGAGAAGAGAGGAGAGAAGAGAAGAGTGAGAAGAGAAGAGAAGAGAAGAGAGGAGTGAGAGGGAGGGAGCAAGCCCGTAGCTATGGGCCTCGCAAGGACGCCACGGTGCTAGGGTCACCGAGTACGCTGCGCTCGCTCCGGCCGGCCCGCGTGTAATGGCCTCGTGTCTCTCCCCGAAGAAGCGTTACTCCGGCGTCGAATCAATTATTAAAGGAGATGTGTATGCTCCCTCTACTTACTCGGTGATATTGGGCCACACATAATGAACGTTATCCCCCCTCAAATAAATAAAGGAAAACTCCTTTACAAACCATTTCTGAAGTTCTATGGCAATGTCTTGGCAGGGTCAACAGCTTATATGGCACGCTTAAAACAGACTTGTTTCTAGTCACGTATCCATGCGAAGGAACATCTGCGTCGTTTTACGTATACTGTCGACACTTTTCAGAGAATTGTAATGTAACGGAAACTAATATCGTGACATAAATACTAAGGAAAAAATAATGTCTACATTATCACCGGGTACAATTCGCTCGCTCCACGCCGGATCCATTATTAATGGAGATGTGTATACTCCCCTCTGCTCACTCGGTTTTAGTGGGCCACTCATAGCTAACGCAAATAAAGGAAAATCCATTTACAAAACATCATTTCTAAAGTTCTATGGGCATGTCTTGGCAGGGGCAACAGCCTATATGGCAGCTCTTAAAACAGACTTGTTTCTAGTCACGTATCCTTACGAAAGAACATCTGCGTCGTTTTACGTATCCTGTCGACACCTTTCAGTACATTGCAGTGTAACGGAAACTCGTTACATAAAGAACACTATTATTAATTCCACCTCGATGGGATTCACTGTACAACAAGACCGGATATATTTAGAACAACAACACAACAGAAAGAAGAGCTACAAAAATAAGGAAAACCAGCGTTTTAGTTTTAAATGCAGCGCCTTCCAGATGTAACATTGTAACGAAAATAACTTCCTATCTCTCCTCTCCATCATTTTTTGTTTTAAACAAATATTGAGGCTGTGATTTTTATCCCAGAATATTATTGTGTAACATGTTTCTCTTAAAACATTTTGACGAAAACCTGAATAACAAAACTGGGCTCTGGACCATTCATAACAAACACCATCGTAGATAATCACTTCATGAAGTCTATTCTATTCATCTTGTATAATCAGCCGAGGCCTAGAAGCAACCCCACGTGATGATCATCTGCACGGAGAACTCGAGGTCATCATAAAAAAGGGGGGAAAGAGAACGAAAAGGAAAGAAACTGGTTGCTTCCCCACTCACGCGTTGTCGCATTAGCAAGGGTTCACTTTCGCGTTTTAATACTATCTCTCCTTATCGCATGGTAATTACCGTTAATGTGTTTGCTGATATTTAAAAGTCACTTGACACCTAAATTTGTAAGAAGCTATGAAATACACCCTATGCCCTCGTCTATATACTTTTTGCGACGGTTTATTTTGGCTGCGTTATTCAAGACCGTAATGTTGCTCCGCCCAAAACAGTGACGTCACATCAACGTCTACTGCGCTATGCCATGCTTTATTTTTACATACAAGGGGCAAATACTATCACGTGACGGCTGAGTGACTCGACATTGCTATAGATTCGGTTCCTTCCGTTGACAACGAAATATATATAGAAAAGACTTGGGAAAAGGCTCCGCATAACAAAACAGAACCCAACTAAGGAATTTAACCGGCGTCCACTCTCTCCCTACTGACACGAAGTGCGTTTCAGAGACGGGAGTTATGGTTCACGAAAGCAAGCTATAAAGCAACCCTGTAAATAGTAGCCGCATCTCCGTTGGCAAACCTATGTTATGGTATACTGTGAAAATATACTGTGGTGTAACTGATAAGAAACATCTTCATCCCTTGAAGAGTGGATAACAGCTAGATTTCATGGTTGATTACAGTTCTATCTTTTCAGGTCTTCGTAATTCTATTTCAATGCTAAGGAGTTGAATCTACAGCGCCGTCGAGTTACTCATCAGTCCACTAAGATCTGATACACATACACTCGGTGTGCAAAACACGCAACGCAGTTATGACGGCCAGCCGATCATGACATGACGATGAAAATCTTCTTTTTTTTTTTTTTTTTTCTTTCTTCTTTAAATGTTTCTTATTTGCTTCTTTCCCATGTGTCTTCACCGACCGCCGCAGAGCGACTGTAAACATCTTGGTGTCTCGCTGCCAGCTGGGACATTCTTGGCAAGACAACCCTTTTTCTTTTTTTTTCTTTTTTTTTGTACTGTCATAATCTGGGACTTCAACTTCGAAGTTAGCCTTCTAAGGGGTGTGATTATTGCCTGTCCGGCCCTGAGGGGGAAATGCATAGCGTTCTTCCATAGTTTACGGCAAGCACTCAAGCATGTAATTTATAAATTCAACGTATATGATCATCACAAAAAGTGAGCGAACGACCACAATTATTCCCTCAAAAGAGATAACTTCCTGACATTAGCACGCGATAAAAACATGGGAAAATCGCGGATTATCAAATGTCTTAGAGAAGTCTAGGACACCCACCAAACCAAGGGTTTATTTTCCACTGAGGGGAAGAACCCAGCCTTGCAGCTCTGGCACGAGTCACCAGCATCTGCCAAGGTCATCGGTGGCACTTTTGAGTGACTACCTACACTCCTCTACTGCGCCACAGTGTGTATGTAAGCCAAACTACTACTGGCCAAGGATATATATATAATATATACATATATATACATATATATATATATCACTATACATACTGGCTGGCACAAATACGCAAACACAGGCAATCTCTAGTCAGCCACAAAAACCTAATTGACACCCTCATAATTAATGCTTCGGTCTGATTCGCCATCTTTTACGGGGAAAAATGTATGCATATGTGACATTACTGGGAAAAAATAATATTACAGATTACTGACCCCTTTTGAGATGTTTTTGCTACCCCTTTACTGCAATACCCGGCGACAAATTATTGGACTGGTAGATTGCATACTATCAAGGTTACATGTAAGAGTGTCATTGAAATTCCCCTTTTCATGTTTTTACTATTAAAGGCTCTGTTAACTAAAACAATGTTATCACATTCCAAAAAAAGAGACAAACCTATCGACAATATATCATAATCTCCGCCATGTTATTCGTTCGAGTTCACGGAGAACGTGTTAATCTTTGGGGGAATATACCACTTAACAATATGCACACAATGCATTTTAAACATTTGCTTCCTCTTACAATTAAAGACGCGAAAAAAAACAAAAAAACACACGAGTAGGATTTAACTTATCCATACACAACTGTAACGCCGCAACTCGTTCAAACAACACGAATGTAGGTCAGGTACCGCTAGTGGGGCAAGAATAAACTTGGATATATTTATGTTGGTCCTGTCTGTCGCACTGACCTTTTTCCTTACAACAAACTTGTTACCAAAAGGTATGAGGGAAGTGGGAACTTGGGGGGAGGGGAGGATAGGAGTGCCAACCAAGACCTTGAATTATTCCACCCTGACAACAATGACTACATCCTGTCTAGATATCGTTCCCGACAATGACAACTTTCCCCCCGTGTGCCTTATAAAGGCAACCCGCAATATCAGTGGCACCACATGGTGGTTCTTGGTAACAATACTCGAAGCGGAATGAATGAGAAAGAATGTCTTTCTTTAAGTAAATATATGCAACTATTGTTTCAATATCCCCAAAGAAAACAGTATAAACTGCGAAAGGTCAATGACACGTATATATATATCTTGCACTGTGTAAAACTTTAGTCTAAAACAGATACATCCAAGAAAAAAAGAAATAGAAAATGAAAAAGAAGAAAAAGAAAACAAAATCAGAAAGAGCAAGGTACTTACCAGCCCATGAGGCAGAAAGGATATGTACAAGAGGGGTATCGGATGAGCTTAAGTGATTGTTAAGGAATTTCTTCATTTGCGAATAGGAACAGAAGTATATGGCCCGGGATGGAGCCACGCCCACCAAATTGGGCCCAAGTCCTCGAAACAGCGCTCGTGGACCTTCAACCTCCACGATGTATCTAGGGAGATGAGAAATAGGTCAC
>NC_061852.1:13302923-13305423 GCF_019202785.1 Penaeus chinensis | reverse complement strand
GCTGCGATAGGTGAACGACTTGTGTGCCAGTCTTGATGGCACTGGTACACAGTCTTCGTGTGTTACCTCCCCGACTATGGATGGGGGGTAGAGTTGTGCATGTGGTAGAGCCTCGCTGTTGCGCTGCAGGTGGAGGCAGGTTGCTCATGATGCCAAAGGTGGATGACTGCAGCCTCGTCTTCACCACTTCCAGAGGGCATGTGACTACAGCTCCCATGGTCCCACCACACCTATTGTCAAAAGAATAGCAAATAAATTAAATCAGTGACTAATTCAACCACTATAGAAAGGGACCAATTACAATGGTCACTCTGGAATTAATATTTACATGCTGCAATAGGTAATTGCATAAATGATTTATCATTACCATATCAAATATTCAAGGCCATTTCCAAAGAGGCAACAAGTGGCAAATAATAACCCAATTTTTAAGTCAAAATCCTTTTCACAATTTTTCTTGCACATTTCTTCTATTGGTACTTTTCTACATTCTAGTGAACATTTTGAGGGGAAAACTTATTAATATTACAAATAACCATGCCTTTTGATTTGATTGCAACCATATCTATAATGTCTAATTTACAGCTTCACATCATTAGCACGCCATAACAATCTTTAACTTTAACTTCAACCTACAAGCTCTATATCTTGACCATTCATTTATTCCTTCTTCATCCCACAGACATATTTAAACATTCCCATCAAATTTTCAGCTGAAGTCTTGAAGCAAAATGGAACCTCTCCGCACCCAATCTTAGCAATAATGCTTTTCATAAAGGAATAAAAAGATCTGTGACAATACACATAAAAATACAACAGCACTAAGAACATACTCCGGTATAAACATAAATGACGTGAATGAATCAGCAGAAAAGGTTACACACACAAACTTTCAAAAACAACAATAATAATAAAATAATATACTCGTGCATACAACTGATAAGTAAAGTGTGATACTGGATAATATTTATGAACGATGATTAAATGCAGAGAAACAAGTATAAAATCAAAATAAACTGACACAAGATGAAATAGAACAGATTACAATACAAGTTCATAATAATGACTAAAATGCCTGGCACTAATACTGATGAGAACAACAACAGCAACAACAAGAATAATGGCAAAGTAAAGACAATAAAAGAATAAAAACTGTAATACTTTCAATACTAAAGCCACTAAACAAACAAAAACAAAATATAGAGCATCATCATCATCATCATAATAATAATATTTATTAAAGAAGGTATCATAACAATCGTAAGAAAGATGGCAATCATTTTCTCAATTCTCACAAAGTTCCTCCATGGCTTGTTTTAGTCAATTAATTTTATTTACACAAATGTCTTCCCAAGAGCTTAATCACCAAGAAGTCATTCACTAAGTCTACCTACTCTTGCCTGTTTAGTCTAGCCCTTTAATTCTAAGGAAACAAGTTTTTACTTCTATTTCTATTAGCAACTTTTAATAACATCTATTGTATCTATTGCTCTTATCACTATGGTTATTTTCACTACCATTACTATTATCAACACCATCATTACTAGCTATCATCCCTATCACATCATCATCCTCTGAATCATTATCATTATCATGACTATTATTGCAACATTATCAACAATAATAAGAGTAACAAAAAATTAACAACTTAAAAGGAAAGGGGTACACATGAAGCCTACTTATTGATTCCTCGGGAACTAAGTGCCATCTGTGTGTAAAACGAAATACATCGGTAGACATGCACTCCTGGCATCAACAGAGTCAACACGCAAAATAACTGCAACGATAACTAATTGTAACTCGAAACAAAAAAGGAAGCCTAACTTGACATAACTAGGCTATATGGGAAAGGGGAGAATGAGGAATGTTTATAAAAGACAGGGAAGAAGAAATAAAATGGAAGAACATGTAGAAGAATAGGCATTAAACTGAAGAAGATGGGGAGAAATAATAAATGTGAAAAACAAAAGGAAGACTTATAATTTAGATGATAAACAAAAGGTTGAGGATTGTAGTAATGGTGAAAAAGCAGAGAATGCATGAAAAAAAAACATAAAAAAGAAGACAAACAGAAAAAGAACACAGGCTACAAGTACAAAAACAGAAGAAAAATAAGAAATCGAGAGATAAAAGAAGTACACAAACAGAAGAAAAATGTGAAAATGAGAGATAAAATATAAGGAAAAACTAAAGTACAAAAAAAATTAAATAAAAAAGAATCAGAAGAGGCTAAAATTACCAAAAATGGTAGAAAATTCATAAAAAAGTAAAGTGAACTACATAAAACCACTACCATATGTTCTAGTATCATTAGTAATAAATCTGTTGCCACAGATTTTACCAAGGCCATTAACACTGTTTACAAAATGCTACCTCAGGGTCACTGGCCCATTCAGGATGCATTGTGCAGTACTTATTAGCATGCACACAGAGTAAATGCACTATCAAGGTCTTATCCACACTACTGTACCCCTTACAAATAAAGAAAATAACTGTTTAT
>NC_061852.1:13287923-13292923 GCF_019202785.1 Penaeus chinensis | reverse complement strand
CCTTTTACATTTTTACTTGGTTTTACTTATTTAATTTCAGTATTTCATATCAGTGCTAAACACCAATGTCAGTTACTGATGAATTCAGTTATTTGTTTTTCCTTTTGATAATAACATTTGATACAAGGCACTATGTATATATTATGTGGCATGTTTTTTAACAATTGTATAAATGAGACGAAAAAAAACAAACTTATCCTGCTTTATCCTCAGTTTAAATGTCCTTTATCATACATACATTTTGCCCGATAGTGGCAGAAGACCTGGATTTGATTTTTTTTTTTTTCACAGGCATGGACTCAGGCTAGGGAAACTACAAACTATGGACTTGGGCAATTAGTACTCAGGTACTCAGATTTAAGTCTTCCTCAAGTCAAGGATAAGAGGGCTTTTACCATAACTTTTGGTATGTTGTTATTGCCAAGTGCATTGTGTGTGCATTTTCTTATGTGGTTTTGATGAATTAATCCTATGATGTGATCAAAAAGAAGTGATTCACTGTTTGGAAAAGGCAATTAAGGTTTTAAATTTCATCTTATTTCATTTCATAGCCATATAGATGGCTACACTTGTACTAAATCACCAATGAGCCAGTTACGATTACTGCCTGTCTCGCCCGTTCACCCTTTTCTTTGATTTACGAAAATATTTTATGTTATCTTATTTTGCCATTACAAATGTTTATAACATTATAGTAATTATAATGTTTATAATAAAAATAACACCATCAATATTCATAGCACTAGTAAAAAATAGTTTTTCCCGCCAATTCAAGGAAAGGTGAAATCAGGTAAAGTCACAAGATCAACTAATTGACTGCTTTGTGACTAAGCACTAGCAGACCCATCTATGTGCAGAGACATTTCACAGAAATATAAAAAATGAGCATTGTATTGAAATTCTTATCCCAGTAAGGTTCCTACTTCTATAGATTTTTTCATTTTGGTGTTACTCAGAATGATAAAATACAAAGGAAGTTAAATTCTGTACTAACTGTTATCTCTAATCAGTCTAAAGATTCCAGTCAACTGCTTCATAACATGATCACCTCTCGGAATTGATTTTGCATGAAAGTAAAGTGACCATTTTGTAAACAAGTGCAACCATTCAGCAGGATTGCTTTCAATATTTTATCCATAATTTGACAAAAGATCAAATATATTTAAGTCATAGGAGTTTGTTTGGACAAGTCTTTATAAGTTAAATAATAATTATTTGCAGGTCTTGGGAGCTAAATCTGTGAAATTAATTTTTCAAATTCAGGTTCATTGGACTTCTTATTAGATAAATAGGTAAGTAATCAGCTGAGGACTGAAATTGCCATATATTCAGAGAACCTAAACAATGTCTTCTCTTTAATAAAGTTCACACATATATCTATGTTTTGTAAAATATCTCACTTGATCATAAAAGATAAAATTAGATTAATAATAGTCTATTACTTTATTATCATTATTATTATTATTATTATTATTATTATTATTATTTTTACGGTTTTCATGTTTAGAAGGACCTGAGAAATGGAAAATAAGGATCTAGTTAATTGATATTACTGAAGTTCTGTAAATCATTGTCAGTTTCCTGTAAGTTGGAGAAATGACAGATAATTCCGTAATACAATATTAAATGATACTTCCTTGAAGCTTGCCTTGGTCATTGTACTTCACTGATTTGAAGTAAGTGTATTCTGATTCAGGTTATGCCTAATTAACTGCATGCATATGAACTCCTCATAAATTTGCAATACTGCATACAACCAGAACCCACAATAATACTCATTTTCAGTATGCTTTATTACATTCTTCCATTTTGCATATAGAAAACCTCAATTAGTGTTCTATTTGGATATCTGACCATATTGGAGTGTGTTTGAAGAATGTAAAACTTTGCTCTTACTATTCAAACACATATAGGTCGGTAATGTCTGTGGGTCTAGTATATTCTAGTAAGACATGTTTTATAAATGGTTATTCCCTTGGAAATCAATTATTTTAAGTTTTCCCAGCAAGAAATCCAATATATAAAAATTTATATTCATAAGACAGAAATTACTATGTAGAAAAAAATGGTCCTAAAATAAAGGAGTTTTAGGCTAGGATACCGAAGAGAGGAAAAAAGCTCAGGCTTTGACTGAGACTTAAATGAGAAGGCCTCGACTAAACTCAATCTCCTTTAGTCTTTGACTTTTTGATTTTGAATGTTTACCCTGTGAATGTAATCTGCACCTTTTCCTTTGCAGACAGAATATAAGAATTGGAATGATAAAAATTTAAATGTATGTAACATTTTTTTAGGGAAAATGAATATATGAAAGCATAAAGCAAGGAAGGGTATATTAATGAAAAGTAAAATATAGGCTAGGTGTTCTCACGGTATTTTCAGTATTAGTGTTTCATGGCATTTCATCGTGAGGTAAAGTACAGATGATTAAGTTGTGGCTTATTCTTGATAGAGAATCACTTTAACTAGATGAGAAGGTGGAGAAACAAGCATACTTTTAAAAATGAAACTAGAGACAGATTCTACCAAAATTTCTTCATCTTTATTTCATTCATTCATGAAAATACATAGTTTGCTCTTCACAGATGGTACTTGAGCTTTTTTTCAAGTGTGTGAAGAAATACTTTGTACAGGAAAGTTTGTAAAGCTGTCCACTAAGAATAGATGGCCATGTGCCAAATACTGAGGAAAGGAGTGAACAAGAAAAAGATATTGCAATTGTTGATGAGATTGAATATAATATACAAGAATGGGTATGGATGAGAATGAATACTATCACATAGCAAGATTTTTCCCTCCCTTATTCTGTTGCAGGCCAAAAATTCTCATCATCAAAATCCTTTCCTGGCATCAAAGTGAATCTTGTTGATCAGTCATACATTAATCACTATGTAAGTATATGTAAGTATATGCTCATGGCATCAAGTAAAGAATTTTGCAGTGCCAGATTTACAGTAGATCCCAATTTAAATGTTTCAGCAAAGTAGCCTCATGGTAAATAAAGAAATTATATAATAAGGTAGAAGAAAGTTAATTGTTATTGGCTGAAATCAGCACTTATGATGGCTTTATGAAATACAGGTGCTAAAACATATGCAGTGAATAAATCTTGTAGTAATTTTTTTTGAAAGTTGGAATTTCATTCTTAAGTTAATATACTTTTTATTTATAATTACACAGAGAACAGGTATCATAATCTTTTTAGTAGTTACAGTTTCTAAAGAACTTTGGTCCTGCTGTTGGTGACTTAGATGGCCATTTGTGTGACCCAAATCAGATAGTGGAGTATGTTACTATGTCTTTGTATTTGGATATTTTTGGACGAGTCATTAGGGAGATAGTCCTCTCTGCAATGGGTGACTAAGATGTTTTTTTCGGGAAATAGATATTGGCACTTTAACAAGTCAGAAATTATTGATAACACATCAAGGACTGTTCATTTAAAAGTTATGGTAATCTTAGTTGATATGTAAGCAGTCAGCTCAAATGTTAGATGTTTATAAACTCATGCTATTTACATTACTAAGCTCCCTTTACAAACCTAGCATCTGTATGATTTGAGGACTTCAGTGTCTAGCAAGTAGGACTACACCCCATAGGTTGGAAATCACTGATCTGCGGTTTGCTTTTTCACTTCAACATATACAGGATAATATATATTGTTATAAAATTTCAGCACCAATTTCCAGAATATCCAACAGTCTGCATGTGTATTTCATAAATTTAAATAATTTCCTGTATTGTAAGGGAACTATCTGATGATGTGTCTATATGTTCCCCCTTTTTGTGCACATGTAAAGATAACACTTTGAGATTATAAAGTGATATTTTTTTTACCAGTTATAGAGTACACAATTGTGCTTTTGAGTTATAAACTTTTGAAGGGAGTAATTGTTCCTTTTCAAAAGCTGGAATTATGCACAATATTTTTGTAGGACATAAGGAGAGCAAATAACTTTACTCATGCTCATGTACATATAGAAATTATATTATTATAATTATTAATCTGTGCCCCTGAACCGTCATCTTCTTATTCTGTGTTTTCCATTCATTTTTTCATGGTGCATGGTTTCCAAGTAAAGCAAGTAATATATTCTCCCAAGAAAAGGGTAAAACAGTGCCTTTACATTTCTTTCATTTTTTCAGAAGCAAAAAATTGGGGGACTATAGTTTGGTTGTGTTTGAGTTGCTCTTTCCAGCAAAGGAAAGAACTTTAAAATTGGATCAACAATGTTTGGGTTATTTGTCTCTCGCTTCAAAAAAATAATTAACAGAGAAAAAATGATTCTAAATTTGACAATTTTTTCCTTGTTATTTTTACCATTACTTTTTCCTACAGTTCCAGTGTTACATAAGAGAAGAAAGATAAAAATTTTACTGTGCCTCACTTGCCCCACAAAGGAAACTAATTTTGGTCCTATCACTCGTGCATTCATGAACTGTCCATAAATCCTTGGGAGGCCATTCCTGCCTAGACAGTTCCCATAAATGCTACTTGCATATATATATATATATATATATATATATATATATATATATATATATATACATATATACATACATATATATACATACACATACACACAAACACATATTTATTTATATATATATATATATATATATATATATGATATATATAATATTTATATATATTTTTTTAATAAATAAAATCAAATATCCAATAAAATGTGTAGACTCACAGAGCAGCTTCTTCATAAAGTAATTAACAATTATATTAAGTTTGTGAGTGTGTATGAGTTATCATCAAATTGACATAAAAAATGGATATTGATATCTTATGAAAGATTTTGCCATTTAATATTTTACAAGAAGCTGCTTTGTGAATCTACACATTTTATGAATAGAACAGTTATGAGTAATTAAGTTTTCTGTTTATCTAGATATACCATATATACAAGGCAGAATTTATACAGAAGCTAAATAAGCTTTACCTTAGAGCTTCACATTTTGAGGGACAACGAAGTTTCGATATTCCTTTA
>NC_061852.1:13265423-13272923 GCF_019202785.1 Penaeus chinensis | reverse complement strand
ACTCTTTGCCAGAGTATTATATATCTAATTGATTCTCCAATTGTTCCTAGCAATATCACAGGCATCTCGCCAGCGTTCCATTGTGCGTGTACAAGAGTCATCCATGACCCGGCCGCCGTCCTCTTAGACACGTAGGAGATACGAGGCAAGCCGACCCCCCACACCCCCCCCCCCACCTCTTCACTCCCCCGGCAAATCGGCTTCTCTTACACTCTTCCTTTCTGACGCCGCTTTATCACCCCTGGCACACTACACATAAAATGCAGACACACAGACAGGCAAGCACACGCATACGCATACGCGAGCGTACACGCACGCACGCACGCACGCACGCACGAACGCACGCACGCACGCACGGGCGCACGCACACACACACAACAACACACACACACACAAACACACACACACACACACAACACACACACACACACATCACCACACACACACAAAATCACGCCCACACTTACACACACAAAATCACGCCCACACATCACACACAGTCACACACGCACAGAGACAATATGCACATACACGCACACAGCCGGCTAGAACACACGCAGCACATCTCCGAAATTACAATCTAGCGCGGAAATGACATGTTTTACAGCTTTGACGTGTGTTTGTAGTGGAAACTGCTCCCCTTTCCCCGGCTTCCCCCTTTTCTCCCTTTCTCTCCCTCTCTTCCCTCTCTCTCTCTCTCTCTTTCTCTCTCTCTACACTCACCTCTCTCTCCTCCTCCCCTCCTCTCTCTCTCTCTCTCTCTCTCTCTCTCTCTCTCTCCCTCTCCTCTTTCTCTCTCTCACCACTCCTCCTCTCTCTCTCTTATCTCTCTCTCGCTCTCTCTCTCTCTCCATCCCTCACACCCTCTCTCTCTCATCTCCTCTCTCTCTCTCTCTCTCGTCTCTCTCTCTCTCTCTCTCTCCTCTCTCTCTCTCTCCTCTCTCTCCTCCTCTCTCTCTCTCTCCTCTCTCTCGTCTCATCACCCGTCTCCTCTCTCCTCCTCTCCTCTCTCTCTCCCTCGCTCCATTCTCACATCTCCTCTCCCTCTCTATTTCTCGCAACTCCTCTTATCCTCTCCCTCTCTTCTCTCCCACTCTCCTCTCTCGCCACTCACTCTCTCTCTACTCCTCTCCTTCAACTCTCACCTCTCATCTCTCACTCACTCTTCCCACTCTCTCTCCCCCTTCACCGACTCTCCTCCCTCTCTCACTACTCTACTCTCTCTCACACTCTCTCTCAACTCATCATCACTCCTCTTTCCTCTCTCTCTCTCGTCTCTCGCATCTCTTCTACTCTTTTCCCCTCTCTCCTTCTCACTACCACCTCCCTTCCGTCACCCTCATGCATCGCACCCCTCTCCGGCCATCACTCCCTCACTCCTCTCTCTCCTCTCTCACCCTCTTCTCTCCCTCGACTCTTCTTCTCCTCTTTCTTCTCTCCTCTCTCTCGTCTCTCTCTCTCCATCCCCACTGCTCCCCTCTCTCCCCTCCTTCTCTCCTCACCTCTCCCCCTCCCACTCTCTCACTTCTTCACTCTCCCTCCTCACCTCTCTCTCACCTCTCTCTTCCTCTCACTCTCCCTCATCCCTGCTTGCTCTCCTCACCCTCTCTTCCTCTCTCTCTCTCCTCCCTCTCTCCCTCTCCCTCACCGTCACCTCTTCGGGGTGGGTGGTCTTCTCCTGCTCCGCTCTCTCTCCCATCCTTCTCCCTCTCTCTCCCTCTCCCTCTCTCTCCCGTCTCTCTCTCTCTCTCTCCCTCTTCCTTCTTTCCCTCTCCCTCATCCTCCCTTCTTCCTCTCTCCTCTCTCTCTCCCTCTCTCCTTCTCCTTCCCTCTCGCTCCTTCTCCTCCCTCTCTCTCTCCTCTCCCCCTCTCACCTCTCACTCCTCTCTCTCCCCTCTCTCCCCCCCCTCTCCTCCTCCTCCTCTTCTCTCTTCTCTCTCCCTCTCTCTCCCCCTCTCTCTCCCCTTCTCTCTCTCCCTCTCCTCCCCTCTCCTCTCCTCCCCTCCTCTCTCCCCTTCCCTCCTCCCTCCTCTTCTCCCCTCCCCTCCTCTCTCTCCCCGCCTCTCTCCTCCCTCTCCTCTCCCTTCCTCCCCCTCCCCTTTCCCCCTCTTCTCTCCTCTCTTCCTCCTCCTCCTCCTCTCCCCTCCTCCCTCCTCCTCTCTCTCCTCTCTCCTCTCTCCTCTCCCCCTCCTCCCCCATCCTCCTCTCTCCTCCCTCTCCTCTCTCTCCTCTCCTCCTCTCTCCTCCCCTCTCCCTCCTCTCTCCTCCCCCTCCTCCTCTCTCTCTCTCTCCTCTCTCTCCCTCCCCTCCTCCTTCTCTCTCCCCTCTCTCTCTCTCCTCTCCTCCTCTCTCTCCCTCTCCCCCATCTCCTCTCTCTCCCCCTCTCTCCTCTCCCTCTCCTCTCTCTCCCCTCTCCTCCTCCTCCCTCCTCTCTCTCCTCCCCTCCTCTCTCCCCCTCTCATCTCTCTCTCTCTCTCTCCCCTCTCCACTCTCCTCCCTCCTCCTCTCTCCTCTCTCCTCTCTCTCCCTCTCCTCCCTCCTCCTCCCTCCTCCCATCTCTCCTCTCTCTCTCTCTCACCTCTCCTCTCCCTCTCTCTCCTCCCTCTTCCTCCTCTCTCCTCCTTCTCCACCTCCTCCCTCCCCTCCTCTCCTCTCTCTCCTCTCTCTCTCCCCTCTCCTCTCTCCTCCCCTCTCTCTCCTCTCTCTCCTCCTCTCCCCCTCTCCTCTCTCTCCTCTCCTCTTCCTCTTCCCTCTCCCCCCTCTCTCCTCCTCCTCTCTCCTCCTCTCTCCCTCCCTCTCTCTCCCTCTCCCTCTCTCTCTCTCCTCCCCTCCCTCTCCTCTTCTCTTCTCCCTTCTCTCTCTCCTCCCTCCCTCCCTCTCTCTCTCCCCTCTCTCCTCCCCCCTCCCCTCTCCTCTCCCTTCTCCTCCTCTCCTCCTCCCCTCTCTCCTTCCTCCTCCTCTTCCTCTCTCCTCCTTCCCCTCCTCTCCTTCTCCTCTCTCTCTCCCCTTCTCCCTTCTCTCCTCTCCTCTCCTCTCTCTCCTCTCCCCTCTCCCTCCTCTCCTCTCCCCTCTCCCTCCTCCTCTCTCTCCTCCCCCCCTCCTCTCTCTCCTTCTCTCTCTCTCCTCTCCTCCCTCCTCTCTCTCTCCCTCCTCTCCCTCTCCTTCTCCTCCCCTCTCTCCTCCTCCTCCCTCTCTCTCCTCTCTCTCCTCCTCTCTCTCCCTCTCTCCCTCTCTCTCCTCTCTCTCCCTCCCTCTCCTCTCTCTCCCTCTCCCCTCTCTCCTCTCTCCTCCTCTCTCTCTCCCCTCTCTCTCTCCCTTCTCCTTCTCCCTCTACATTCCCTTCGCTCCTTCGTTTGCCCCCCTTCCCCCCCTTTTTTGCTCTCTTTTTCTACACAACCCTTGAGCCCTCCCTCTCCTTCTCTCTCTTTACCACCCTTTTATTTCCCCTCCACTTCGTTTCTACTTGCTCCACATTTGCCCTTCCTCTCGTCTCACTCATCCCTCTCCTCGAGACTCCTCACTCTTCCCTCTCTCTCCTCATTACAAAATCATTTTTGTCCCCCTCCTACCCGTCGTTTTGTCTTGTTGTTTGTCCCTTTCCTCTTTTTCCTCTTTTTTTTTTTTTTTTTTTCCTTTTCTTTCTTTCCTCTTCCTCTCTCTTTTAACAACCCTTCGCTCCTCCTCCTCCTCCTCCTACCCTCCTCCTCCTCCTCCTCCTCCTTCCTCCTCCCTCCTCCTCCTCCTCTCCTCCTCGCTTCCTCTTCCTCTTCCTCTTCCTCTTCCCTCCATCCTCCTTCTCCTTTCCTCCTCCCTTCCACCACCTCCTTTCCCTCTCTTTTTCTATAACCAAACCCCTCACCTGACCCCTCCCCCTCCCCCTCCTCCACCCCTCCCCCCTCCTCCACCCCTCTCTAGCATTCCCTCTGTGCTTGTCTGAACTGGAGCTCCCCCCTCATGCACAGCCCTCCTGCATAATTCCCTCTGTCCCTCTTGACCCTCGGGCTTGGGTCTGGACTCCCTCTGCCCCCTCGCTCTTCTCGCCTCTCCCTCCACCATCAACTTCTCGTCCACCTCATCCTACTACCCTTTTAATATAAAAAAATAAAAAAAACAAAAAATTAACCCCTAAAAAAAAAAAAACCCCCACAAAAAAAAATTAAAAAAAAAAAAATTTTAAAAAATAAAATAAAAAAAAAATATCAAAAAAAAAAGAGAATGAACAGAAATAACAAAAGAAACATAAAAAATAACCCCCTCCCCCCCCCACCCCCCCTCCCCCCCCCCCCCACCCCCTCCCAATATTAAAAATTATTATTAAAAATAAAAAAAAAAAAAAACCCCCCCCAATAATATTAAAAAAAAAAAAAAAAAAAAAAAAACTTAAAAAAAACAAAAATTAAAAAAATAAATAAAATTAAAATTTAACAAATAAAAAAAACCAATAAAAAAAAAAAACGAATAAAAAAACCAAATTTATAAAAAAAAAATTAAAAAAAAAAAAAATAAAAAAAAAAAAAATAAACAAAAATTAACCCCCCCCCTCCCCCCCCAAAACCCTTTAAACCAATAAATTTATTTTATATAGTAAAGTAAAGAAAATAAAACAAAAAAAAAAAAAAAACAGAATTAAACAATAAAAATAACAACCCCCCCGCCCCACCCCCTCCCCCGACCACAACACAACAGAAAACACGTATAGCAAGCAAACGAAAGCAGGCCGTAGTTTTAATAAACGATTGCTAGCAACAATAGCCCGAATAGCAGCTACTAGCTAAATCAATGCCCGTAGGTACGATTGTCCGCCCCCCCCCCCCCCATGCCCATTTTATTATTTCTGAAGTCCCGGGCAATAGTCCAATTGGCGCGGGGAACGTATTTATGAATTTGTGACAACTTTACGGGGATTTCAGAAAATATTGGCGCTGTGTGTTTGCTGATGTGGATGATTTTTTGCCGAATACGGGCTACTGAAGCAAAGCGGAATGACGGGAGAAAGGTGAATCACAACATAAGAGATAACATATCCGATTAGTATTTAAATTGCATTTTGTCAGAGTACCCTGTTTTACTGCCAAAGGATATTGGATGTAAAGGAAAAAATGTCCTGTTTGGGATGTGTGTGCGGATGTGAGAATGTATTAAAAGAAATCAGTACAACGTTTAGATTGATTTGTGACCATATGTTAAACATACATGAGTGTGTGGATGAGAGAGAAAAGAGAGCAGCGCAAGAACAAACAGGAGATGAGAGATGATGAGAGAGTAGAGAAAAAGAGATGAGAGAGAGATGTAGAGAAGAGAAGAATCAGAGAGAAGAGATAGATAGAGAGATGAGAGAGAGAGAGAGGAGAGAGAGCGAGATGAGATTATGCGAGAGAAGAGAGAGAGAGAGAGAGAGACAGATAGATAGATTAGATGGTGGATAAGACCATAAAAACATTCACCCCAAAACAAACTAAACAGCCACTACACTTTAAACGTCATCCCATCCCCCTGCCCCCTAACCCAACCCCCCCCAAAAAACAACAAACAAAAAACATAAAACTTTACAACAGAACCCAATGAAACAAACTAACACACAAATCAAGTCATCCATCATAGCGTGCTATAGCTGGCGAGTAGGTTTTTATGAATGTATCGAAACGCACAGCACACGGTTTGTCGGCTTCGGAGTATATGCTATATAATGGAACTCTCTTATCACCGTTCGACAGAAGGACTAAGGGGTAGTCTCAGGGTCGACGGCGAGTTCAATAATTCAGTAATTATAGTTAAGGTAATAAAATATCCCAATTGTAGAGGGGTGTGGGGTAGGGATGGAGGACAGGGGGAGAGGCTATATGGAGGAGGTAGGGGAGAGGAAGGAGAAAGACCGAAAGTGAGAGAGAGTGAGTGATGTGAGTGAGTGAGTGCCGAGTCGGTTCGGTTGAGCTGTCGGAAAAGGTCCTATTGCTATCGATCGAGTGCTGTTATATGATAGACAGCGCGTCACGCTCTCGTCGCTCTCGCTCTCGCTCTCTCTCGCCTCGCCCTCTCGTCTCTCTCTCTCTCGCTCTCGCTGCTCGTCTCGCTCTCTCTCTCTCTCTATCTATCTCTCGCTGTCTGCGCTCTGCGCTCTCTCTCTCGCTGCTCCTCTGCTCTCTCCTCTCTCGCTCTCTCTTTCCTTCTTTCTTGTCTAGCCCTCTCCCCACGATCACAAACTCAGCATGACTCCTCACTCACTCCCCTTACTCCCTCCCTACCTCACCACTCACTCAAACGCACTCACGCCACTGCACTCACTCACTCACGTACTCACTCAGCTCTCTTCTCTCACCCCATCCCGTCTTCCCCTTCCACCCCCACCACTCCATAACACCCCCTCGCGCCTCTCTCCCCTACCCGACCCCCTCCCCCCCCCCCCCCCCCCCCCCCCCCAACCCCCCCGCCCCCCCCCCCCCCCCCCCCCCCCCCACACGCACCCTCCCCCCCCCACCCCTGCCCCCAGCCCCAGCCCACACCCCCCGCGCGTGTCCGCCCGACCCACACCTCTCGTGGTCTAACTTACGTACTAAGGCTGATTACAAGTCAGTCCCCAGTGTATTAACCATCCACCGGAAAGTCATCAATGAAACCCGTCCCAAAGGCATGTCCGAGATGAGACCAATCCCTGTACACAAGTTAATCACAACCCAACAGTCACCCTATATATACAATAAAAATTAATGCTATCAGGAAAACAATAAACATAACCCACCACAGTCAACACACACGCGCCCAAACGAGATAGAGAGTGTAGTCTGTGTTGTTAGTTTAGTGTGTGTGTGAGGTAGTGTGAGTAGTTTGTGAGTGTGGTGTGAGAGTGTGGAGAGTGAGTGTTAGTGTGGAATGTGAGTGAGTTTATAAGAGAGAGTGTATTGGTGTGTGATTTAGTGTGTGATGTGAGAGTGTGGTGTGTGTGAGTGTGTGTGTGTTTGTGTGTGTGTGTATGTTTAGTGTATGAGTAGAGTACAAGAAATAGAGAGAAAGAGAGAGAGTAGAGAGAATCGATAGAGGAGAGAGCGAGGTGAGAGAGAGAGAGAGAGATCGAGAGTGAGAGAGACGAAGGAGAGAGAGAGAGAGAGCCTTATACCGTCAGATGTATAACACACACCAACACACATACACCACACAGACTACACCCACCCACACAGAAATATGATATATCTATATATAAATATAAATATATATATATACAAACACACACATTAGGTTAGTTAGACATATAAATGGGGAGATAGATAGATAATATGTGCATGTATGTTTTGCTGAATAAGGGGATCAGATATATCATTTCTGAAATAAAAGACAAAAGGACACGTAAACAGTATGAATCTAATTTGATATAATACAACTCAACTGGAATTCCAAACTTACTGAGGGCATCCAGTACTACAAAACGAATAACATTGTACTATTCTGACATGATATTTTTGCGTGGTAATGGAATTTCCTAAATTATATCACTAATACCATTACCTT
>NC_061852.1:13257923-13260423 GCF_019202785.1 Penaeus chinensis | reverse complement strand
AGACGGTGACTTAGGCTCAATGCAGGGGATCACTCCTGCCTTGGACCTCGGCCCTCGCCTCAACAAATTTTGCTGGGCCATTTCTTCTCCCTCTTTCCTTTCCTTTCTCTTCTTGATCCCCTTCTTTTGTCCACTAATCCTAATCATTAACTCATGTTTACCCTTTTCGCCACAATACTTTACCTTAGTGTTATATGATCTCAGATGTCCAGCACATGTATTTGTTATAAACATTAACCATTCCCAGTACATTTTCTCCACAGCCTTCATTCTCGTCATGGCTCACATGTAGTTTCTTTAAAAAGTGAAAGCTGTTGATGTAGTAAACGAGCGGGGTCGTATGCGAGGAGGGCAGCCCTGTCTTCATCCACCACCTCAAAAATCACAATTATAGTCCATAGCACTCACACATTTCAGATTCGCGGTGAAGAAATCATGCTTGACACAATCACAATTGAAATTAAGTGGTAGCCAGAGCGCAGCACTTACACTAGCAGATAAAATTGAGGTTAAAAGAGCGAGCTCTGTTGCCTTGGAAGCCGAACTGTAGATGATTTCACGACACAATGTATTTGACGAGTTTCAAATAAATCTTTATCAGAAATACATGTTTCAGAAAGATTACAAAACATAAATACACACACGTATGTGTCAGAACAAGAGCTGATGATTGACCTCATTCGCCTGTCGCTCGTTACCTGAATAATTCTTATAGTTCCGATCTCGGGTAATAATGTAAAGTATATAGATTCCGTTGTTGTCCTTTTCTGTATATATGCATATATATAATCATAGATTATATATATATATATGTATATATATGTATATATACATACATATATATATATATATATATATATATATATATATATATACGTACACACACACACACACACACACACACACACACACACACACACACACACACACACACACACACACACACACATATATATATATATATATATATATATATATATATACACACACACACACACATATATATACACAAATACATACACACATACATACATACAAATATATATATATATAAATATATATATCTATATATATATATATATATATATATATATATATATATATATATATATATATATATATATATATATCGCCTTCGTTTGCTCGCAGTCCGCTGGATATCCAGATTCATTTACTTGTATATAACATGGCTATGGAATTTCTGTGGTGATGGACCAACGACCACAACATGATGGTGTTTCTTTATCGGCGTATGATATGCAGGTATGATGTGCGATGTCGAGGTTATTTACAAGTGCTTTCCCCTCTCGTATTAAATCACATATCTAAGTAATGAGTCTACTGGCGAGTTTTACGGTGTTACCAAAAAACTGGCTGTTGGAAATGTAACGCTGCGGGTAGTGTTTAGAGATCTGAAGGAAGGACGGGGTCGGTCCTTGCTCTCCTTTGAGCCTTCCCCGCCTCCTTTCTGAGTTTCAGAAAAGACCCTGAGGTACTGATGTATTATGAATTCATTAATGACGCAATCGACCTCAGCCTCCAGGAGTACTAAAAATCCTTAGTGCCCTGAGGAAGAAACCTATAACGAATTCCGAATTAGTTTCGCTGCTGTGTGCGAAGTAGTAAGGCCTAATCACGCAAGGACTTTTTCCGTAATTTTTAGCGTCTCCGTATGAACTTTCCGTATGCAAATGGACTAACCTATCACACCACCAAGGCAGCTAACATAGTGCCCGTGTAAATAAACATGGCGTCATCTGAGTGAGGTCCCGAGAATCACAGGAGCATTCTCATACATATCACGTTATTCAAAAGAAGTTTAATTATGCATACTTCTGTTGAAGTATCTTCGAATATTAACTTACATTTACATTAACTTATTCCATCTAATTTATCAATTAAATCATCCCAGTTGTACAGATTCTCCGTAGCACAAAATCAAGATAGAAATTAGTCGGACGGAATCGGTTACTACTGCCTCCGTCTAGGAGATCCGTTTGCAATTTAAGAGCCTCAAATTCAAACGCAAACTCAAACATTGACGGAAAAATTGCTAGTGTGATGTGGCCTTAATGTGTGTGGTCATATTAATATTTGCCGTTTTTTTCTGCTTCGAGGAAAATAGGCATCCACCCCCCTATTGGATCAATGCGTCCTGGAAATGTAGCTTCTGACGTCCTCCTAAACTAAACACTGTCGAGGAGGGTATTTAGCAAGCACAACTCCTGAGGACTTCACTATAATGTTTGCCTGCCGATTCTATGTCTGCAGTTGTCGTAATCAAACGTTTCCACGAGGAGGGAGCCAAGAACCCATGGCTGGATTTCTGTTCTGTCGATACGAAGTTTACGTATAATTTTAGAAAGCCGTGTTTGGGTAGCGATAGTCAACTGTCATCTGTTTAGCAGTGATGTTACTTCTGATGTGTTCATAGACTATACCTCTTTTCTGTTATGAACTAGCTAAGAGCGAAATCATATATCACGTAATGCATTTTAGT
>NC_061852.1:13222923-13225423 GCF_019202785.1 Penaeus chinensis | reverse complement strand
CCATGATAATAAATACTGACATGGAAATGACCAAGGGATAAAAAAAAACAAAAAAAACACTCCAACAGCGAGGAGCTTTCAGGTTCATAAGTTTTAAGTAGACAACGATTCATCATTTGACTGACACATATAATGAAACAAAACATCTACTGCCTTGTACTACTGGTTATTTGCTCTTCCTCTGGTTTTGCTATATAACACGAAAGCTATGAGCAATCCCGTAACTGTGGTTTCATTTCAGGTTTTTGCCTAAATCGACTTTTCAATTGTTATGATATTTTCAACTCAGCGTCAACCGCTTACTTAGGAGATCATTTGCAAAGGTTTACTTTCTTTCGGGCTCGTTGTGTATTTTTTTTATTATTATTTTTCTTTATAATGTTTGCTTTTTATAAGCCGTTCTTTAACTGACGGTCTAATCTTTTCAAGCCATGGATACTTCATAATAACATTGTTAAGGTAATGAAAGTCATGTATGTTAAGGTAGTCTTTACAGGTTTTATTCGCACGTTGCTACTTCTAGAAGATTCTCATGTCTCCCCAACATCCATTTCAGTTACACATAGCTTCCAAACTATTCATACTATTATTGTTCTACAAAATCCAATTTCCGCTCATTCACCCGTAACTCTATATCTAATTTCTATCTGTGCTCGACACCACCACCACACACACACACACACACACACACACACACACACACACACGCAATACCCGAGCCGCCAACAGTTCATCCCGAAATTCACTGAACACTGTGAATGTGCCAGTGTTAACCCTTTTCCCTCTCTCCCTTTGTTATCTACCATTATGAAACCCATGATCATGTAATGCAAATGGGCTACAGATGTAAAACACTATCACTCTCTTTCCTTTTTTTTCTCGAAACAGGCGCTCACCCTTAAATAAGCGTTGTCCGCTATTCGACTCAGTTTCCTCTGCACGGCGATCGTACAGACCCGAAACTCTATTGTAGTTACTGCTAGCTTCTCTGCCACGTTATGAACGGCGTCGAGTTGACACAACGGGATTGGAATGTTACAGTTTAGTCTCAATGCAGACCCGCATTTCCGGCTTTCAAGATTCTACACACTGAAGTTATTTATTTGTTCATTTGCTTACATGTGTGTTTGGTTTTGTTTGCTTGTTTATTAATTTGCTTTATCATAATTATCCTTTTTTTTTAAATCCGTCCTTACTACTGATTTTTTTTTCTGTCTGCCGTGATTCTCAAGTTCCTGAATAATGGTATAAAGCTGTAAAAAAAAAAAAAAAAAAAATTCTACAGAAATATATATATATATATATATATATATATATATATATATATAAAGCTGTGACATAAAAAGATTCCGGAATATGTTTTAAAAAGTATAAAGCTGGAACATTTTCCTATATATACAGCTGCAACATTTTTATATAAAGCCGTAACATTTTTCTTAATATAAAGCTGTATTTTTTAATATAAAACAGTATTTTTTTCGTATTAAGCTGTATCATTTTTCTTAATATAAAGCTATAACAATTTTTATATTCAACTGTAACACATTTGTCCTTTTTGAATACAAACCCAATGTACGCGTGTGACTTTGAAACAAGAGGAAAGCCAAACTAGTTGTAAACGATGGAAGGTCGTACTCAATGAACTGTAGTTTGGATAATTTGAAGAGACTCGTTACTGAACTGTTGGCTTGAACCGAAGCCCAATATTCGTAAGGTAAGTGCTGACATTTACTCAAAGGTGAAACTTGTTTACGCTGTCAGGAGCAGAGATCAATATATATTCTCCCGAGATTTCTTTCTGAAAAGTAAGGTGACGTTGATTGAAAGCGTGACGTTTGTCTTGAGAAAATCTGGGAATGGGAAGTTTCTGAGTATTATCGACATTCAGAGTATCTATCTTCGTTCTTACTCTAACACACAAACACAAACACACAAACACAAACACACACAAACGCATACACACACACACAAAAACACTAGCAAACACACACAAACACACACACACACACACACACGAACACACACAAAAACACACAAACGCACATACACAAACACAAGCAAACACACACAAACACAAGCAAACACATACAAACACAAACAAACACATACACACACTGTCAGGAAAATGTTTGTTTATATCTTCAACCATTTGTTTATTCGCTCATTTATCTGCCTATTTGTTTATTCATCTGAGGATAATGGCAACAACAATTGTAGTAGCAGTAATGATAATAATGATTTTGATAATGATAATGGTTATGATAATAATAGTTTTTATAAAAACAATAATAAAAATGACAATGATAATAATAATGATAGCAATAAAGATGATAATGATACTACTACTACTAGTAGTAATGATAATAATGATAATGATAATAATAATAATAACAATAATGCCAAATCACAGTCATAATGATAATAATAATAATAATAATAATAATGATAAGAATAATAATGATACTGATAATAACAATAATACCAATAATAATGATAATGA
>NC_061852.1:13190423-13192923 GCF_019202785.1 Penaeus chinensis | reverse complement strand
TCTCCCTTCACCCTATCGTTATCCTTCTCACCTCTCCCCTCATTCACTCTATCTCCCCTCATTCACTCTCCCCACTCCTCTATTCTCCCTTCCTCTTCCCCTCCCTCATCCAAGCGTATGCCTTCTCTCCTTTCCCCTACCTCCCCTCAGCCACTCACATATCCTCCTCCCCTCATCTCTCCTCATCTCCCTTTCTCTTCCCCTCGTCTCCCCTCCTCTCCCCTCCCCTCCTTTCCCCCTATCGTCCCTGGGAAAGCTCGCTCTCCCTCTGAATGGTGATAACAAAAAACCCGTGTTGACATGATGAATGAAAACGCACAATATAAACACTGGCTTTATTAGAAGCGTGGTGACAGTTGCAGAATCAACTGGGATCCCGACAACGGCTTCAGGGAGTGGGGAATGGATCAGTGGATATCCATCAGGAAGGGAGGGTAAGTAGAGGAGGAGGAAGGAGAGGAAGGAGAGAGAGAGAGGAAGAGGAGGGAGGAGAGAGAGAGAGAGAGAGAGAGAAAGAGAGAGAGAGAGAGAGAGAGAGAGAGAGAGAGAGAGAGAGAGAGAGAGAGAGAGAGAGAGAGAGAGAGAGAGAGAGAGAGAGAGAGAGCCAGACAGACAGACAGGCAGATAAATAGACATACAGACAGATATAAACAAGAGATGTCGAAAGCGAGAGAGAGGAAAGAGATAGCCGGAGAGCGAGCGAGAGGGAAGGGAAGGTCAGGTTACTCCGAGTCACCCGGAGGGACACGAGTTGGATGACTAAAAGCTGGTGAATAATTCATCGATATCAGAGGCGAGTGGCCTGTCGACAAGAAAGAAACTCTATATAGCTAGAAACGAGGCTCTGATTTATGCAAGACGATTCCTATTGATCTACAGGCGTGAACACCTTTGTGCGGGAGTTAAATGTGACGGGGGTTCTGACCACTCCGCCAGATGTTCTGCGTCCCACTGGTAGCTGCAGTTAGTGTTGTTTGTGTATACTCCCGCGAAGGAGGATTCGTGTTGAGAAACGCGTTGGCGAGACCGGGTTCCGTTTGGCCAGAGTACCTTAGACGAGCCACGACGAGCAGTGAAGAGTGTAAGTAGCCAGCATGAGGGGCGGGACGAGGAGAAATGAGCACCAGGCAACGGGTATAAGTTGCTGGCGTGGCGGAAAACAAGTTTACAGTTGAGTAAGTGCAGGGGAACGCCGCACGGGATAAACTCCTTCGGTGCTGGGCAGGCGTAAGGCAGGAAGTTGCAGGTTGCCTCGAGAAGCGAAAGGTGAACGTAACGTCCGTTTAGCTCCGACAACGACCCCGTGTTAAATGCGACAGCGGCGGCCGAAACTCTCACGAAATCCTCACAAGACATCGGGCTCTTGAAGAAGCGCTGCAACCAACATTCCCGGATGTGATGAAGGATTGGCGACGATATTGCTGGTCGTTTTCTAAAAATATTGGCATGCTTCTCCTCGGGGTCGTTATTCCCTCCTCTCTCCCTTCCCCTCACGCGCTCCTCTTCCCCGACGTTCTTTTGTTCAAATGTTCTTTTCATCCCATTGTGCTTGTATCCCGTTATCTTTCTAACTTTCATATTATCCGTCTCCCTTCCCCATTTAGCGTTTCTTTGCACCTGCTCCTCTTATACCTGTCTCCTCGATCATTCTGCCCACTTTCTCCCGTTCTTCCTACCTCTTCGCTTCTTCTTCCTTTTCTCTCCTCTCTTTCCCTACTACTTTTTTTTTCCGTCTTCTTATCTTCTCTCTCCTTTTCTACTTTTATTCCTTCTTTTTTCTTTTTCTCCTCTGTGCCTTCTCTTACCTTTCCCTAACTATCTTTCTCTTCACATCCTTTAACTTCCTTCTCCTCCTTTCCCTTCCCTTCCGCTTAATTCTTACCTCAATCTATCCCTTTCCTTTATCCTCTTTCATACTTCCTCCACCCACCCGCTTCCTTCCTCTTTCTTTATTCCTTCCTTTTTCCTTTCCTCTCTTTCCTTTCGCCTCCCATCCTTTCTATCTCGCTCTTTCTCTCCTCCTTTACCGTGTTCCTCTCTTCTCTTTCTTTCTCCTCGTATCCTTTTCCTTTCTTATCTTTCTTATTTTCTTCCCCCCACTTTCTTTCGTTTTCTCTTTTGTCTTTTCCCACCTCTTTCCTTTTCTATTCGTCACTTTCTTTTCTTCATTTTCTTATTATTATTATCTTTGCCCCTTTCTCCCTGTCTCTTCCCTTTCCCCATTTCTTCTCCCTTCTTCTCTCATTTCTACTCCCTCCCCTTTCTTCTATTTTTCTTCTCTCTATTCCCTCCTTTCCCCCTACCACTCAAAAGTACATTCTCTCATTTTTTCCCTCCATCCTCATAAATTTATTTCCATCATAATTTTGCCCCACGCAAAAAAAAAAAAAAAAAAAAAAAAAAGGGAAAAAAATCCCCCATTCCTTCATCAACGATGTCAAGCGCACTCGTGTTATCTGTAACGACAGCGACGGTCTTTGTGCGCTGCCTCTTATCACCG
>NC_061852.1:13152923-13155423 GCF_019202785.1 Penaeus chinensis | reverse complement strand
CTTTTAGCCTCTCTCTCAAGTATGCTCTCTGGGTTTTCCTTTTTTTTGGTTCTGGCCTCCTTCAGACTACCTCCTTCAACCCCTTGATTCCCACCCCTCGCCAACCCCATCGGGAGGAAAAAATGAAGCTCACTTCATCTCCTCTTGCTTCTCTCTTTCCCCCTCTCGGCGTGGAGATATAGTCTTCGTTTTTAGGTTTGTCTTCCGTGCAACAATGATGACAAACGGCATGTGTAGTATATTCCAGATGGAATTTTGTTTTCTTCAGTCGGTATGTTATGGTTCGTAATCCTGGCTTTACACTCTCTTTCATCTTTGTTTCTCGCTCCTTCCCTTCTCCTCCCCCCCCCTTCTCTCTCTTTCTGTGTGTGTGTGTGTGTGTGTGTGTGTGTGTCTGTGTTTGTGTCTCTCTTTCTTTTCCTCTCTGTCTTTCCCTTTTTCTCTCTTTCTCATCTCGCTCACCTCTCTTTCTCCTTCTTTCTCTGTCTACCTCCGTCCCTCCCTATCTCCAACTCTCTCTTTCTCACACATTCTATCTTTCTCTCTCCCCCATCTCTATTTCTCTTTCTTTCTATCTGTCTTCCCCTCTCTCTCCCCCTCTCTCTCTTCACTTCCTCCTTCTCTCTCTTGTTCTCTTTCTCTCACTCACCCGCTATCTTTACTTCCATCCCTCCCCCTTTCTCGTTCTCCCCCTCTCCCTCCTCTCTCTCTCTCTCTCTGCTACGTCATGCCTTTTACTCCGGCCATAATATTTATACGACTTTCCTGTGTCCAGCCGTTATGCCTCATTGTCTCATTCCCCCTTTAATGTATGAGAGGAAAACCAGCTTACATGCCACTCATTTATGAATATCTCTTTGGTCTTTGGGCTTCATTCCTACACGTCTCTTTTAAGCCTTACTTCACCTTACTGTCTTACCTTAATGATGTCTACCTTAATCATCACCGTTAGGGCCTTGGCTGAAGGTATCTTTCTAGAGGAGTGCCTTTAGATCCATTGTCTTTTTAAGCCTGCGCTGGGTTCTGTTCCCTTTGGGATTCTCACTCTCGTTTTCTTTCTCAATATATTTCGCTGCCTCGCTTCTTTCTGTCTCTATTTTTTTCTTTTTCAGGTATGTCTATTTGTGTGTCTGTCTGTCTATCTGAATTTCTTTCTCTCTTTTTTTTCTCTTTCTCTTTCCCTCCCTCTCTCTTTCTATTTTCTCTTCCCCTCTCTCTCTCCCTCTTTCTCCTTTTCTTCCTTTTTATCTTGCCTTTCTCTTCCTCCCTCCCTCCCTCTTCCCAATATCTCTTTCAGTGCTATGTCTCTCCCTCTTCCTTCGGTATCTCTATCAGACCTCTCACTCCCTCTCCAACCCACCCACCCACCCACCCACCTTGCCCACTCAAGCCCCCCCCCCCCACCCAAGTCCTGTAACCTACCTACCTAACACACCCCTTAACCCACCCACCTACTACAGCCACCCACCATGCGCGCCCACCTACCCACCAAGCTGGCCCACCTCCCAGCAGGTTTGCTCACGTGGAAACACCCGATCTAATTTCCTGCTGGGTCGTCCGACTGAATGTTGCTCACACGAAGAAAGGAGGAAGGAAAGGGGAGACGAAGACGGGGTAAAGGAGGAGATAAAGATAAGGGTAGAAATGAACGCGAGAGGAGGAAGGAAGGAAGGGGAGATAGGAAAGGCAACCAACTATAAAGAGGAAGAGAAAGAGAGGAAAAACATAAAAGGACAGTAAAAAGAATAGATAGGGGAAAGAATGACAAGGCTTATAAAGCACAGAGGCAGAGAATATTGAAAGTAGAGAGACTGTGAGAGGAAGGAGGAAGCTAATAGAAACGAGATGAAGACAGGTCGAGGAAAGATAGCACTGAGGGTTGGGAAGCTGCACAAGGCATTGGAATTTTACTTATTTTAATAATAATAGCAGCATAATGATAATGATCCTGATGAGGATAATGATCTTGGTAATATAATAATACACATAGAAATATAGATAATTGCTGATGATGATTATGATAATGGTGTTGTGATGATAATGATAATAATAATACTGATGATAAGGACCATAATAATGATAGTAATAATGGTGATAATAATGATGATAATGATAATACTAGGAATAGAGGTAAAAGTAGCAGTAACATTGATAATGATAATAACAATAATGATAATGATAGTAATAGTAACAATAATGATAATGATAATAATAATAACAATAATGGCAATGAAAATAGTAATAATGATAAGAGCAACAACAACAACAATAGTAATAATACTACTAAGAACAGTAATGATAATAATAATAGTAATAGTAATAATTGTAATAATAACAATAATAGTAATGATAATAAAAATAATAATAAAAATAATTATTAAAAAAATAATAATGATAATAATGATGATGATGATGATAATAATAATGACAATAATAGCATAATAATAAAAATAATGATGATAATTATTATAATAATGATAATAGTAATAATGATAATAAT
>NC_061852.1:13110423-13120423 GCF_019202785.1 Penaeus chinensis | reverse complement strand
TTTGCTATAATAATTATCATTCTTTATGGCAAGTACACTACATCGCAGTAGTTAGACCTTCAGTCTATGCACACTTATTTGCGCAACGAAGAAGATAGGTGGGTAGCTTGGAAGGAAAGGGAAAAGGAAGGGGGAGAGGGAGAATGGAAGAGGGAGAGGGAGAATGGAAGGGGGAGAGGGAGAATGGAAGGGGAAGTGGGGTGAAAGAATAAAAGGGAGATGGCGAAGGGGAGAGGAAGGAGGGAGGTGGGAGTGAAGGGGATAGGGGAACAAGAAGGTGGGTGAGGTTAAGCTGGAGGAAGAGGAAGAAAGTAGGAGGGGGCAGATGTAGATGATTTAGGAATAAGATGAGATGACAGAGAGGAAAAGGAAAAACAGAGGGAGAGAAGAGTAAGTTTTGTGGAATTTCTATCATAACTCTGCTTGTCTTATATTCTTCCGTCAGAACACAACGCTTACTTTTATATCAAATGCCATGTAACTTTATTTTGATGTTTGGTGGAAACTTATACCTGGAATCAAATGCCATGTGCCTGAAGTCAAATCATTTTTGGTGTAAAAAGGGCTGGTAAAAGAATGTATAATTAAAGAATGATCCATGCACATGCATACACAGACACACACAAACATACATGCATCATATTATGAATGTATGAGAATCCTAAACTAACTTTATCATTATCATCATCATCACTGTTTTTTGTCGACATTGTTAGTGTCATTATACTTATTGTTACTAATATTATCATCAATATCACTAATCTTCTTCGAGGCCTGTAGACTGTATTAAAAAGTTAGACCGTGACTTTATGCACATTTATGACCCAACTACCCGAGGGGGAAGGTCAAAGGGGAAGGCAGGAAGGCAAGGGGAAAGGGAAGGGGAGGAGAAGAAAGGAAGAAGAAAGGGGCTTACAGAGAAAAGCGAGATTTGGAAGGGGAGACAAGGGAAACGAAGGGGACTGAAAGAGGAAGAGGGGATGAGGAAGGCGAAGGGGGAGGGAGCTCAAAGAAAAACAAAAGGGGGGGGATAGAAAGAGAGAAGATAAAGGTTACGAAGGAGGTGGGGATATTTAAGAGAGAAGAGGTGGGAAGGAGGAGGAGGTGGGGAAGAGAGTGAATTTCTGGAGGATTTGGGGAAGTGAGAGGGAATGGCAGAACGAGAACGGGAAAGAAAGAAGAAGAGCGAAAGCGATAGATATGAGGAATGAGAAAGAGGAAAGAACAGTACCTCTTATTTTTTTCCACTGAATTTCCACGGCTTCCGTTAGTCATTATTATTATCATTATTATCATTTTTATTGTTATCATCATTATTATTATTATTATTATTATTATTATTATTATTATTATTATTATTATTATTATTATTATTATTATTATTATCATTATTATTATTATCATTATTATCATTTTTACTGTTATTATTATTATTATTATCATTATTATTATAATCATTATTATCATTTTTATTATCATTATTATTATTATTATTATTAATATTATTATTATTATTATTATCATTATTATAATCATTACTGTTATTGTTATTGTCATTATTATTTTTTATCATTATTGTTATTGTTATTATTATAATTTTCATTATCATCCTCATCATCATCATCATCATCATCATCATCATCATCATCATCATCATCATCAAAAGTATTATTACCATTATTATTATTGTTATTACTATTATTATCACCATTATTATTATTATTATTATTATTATTATCATTATCATTATTGTTATTGTATTAACTTTATTACAATCAGCATCATTCTTTATTCTGATGTCATTATTGTCATCGATATGACAATATTGATAATGATAGAAAGAGGAATTACAACAACATTTATTACCATTACCATTACCATTATAATTATCATTACTTAAATCATTAGTGTTATTCTAATATTACCATTATAATTATCATAATGATTATGATAATTTTCATCATTGTAATTACGAATACTGTTACGATTATCATATTATCATTATTATTACGAACACTGTTATTATTGCATTATTATTGTTATTGTTATTATTATCAATAATAATAGTTGTAGTATCATCATCATCATAATCAACATCATTATTATCATCATTATTATCATCATTATATCTAGTAGCAGTAGTAGTAGTATAATCATTATTAGTAGTATCATTATTATTATTGTTGTTGTTGGATTTGTTGTTATCATTATCATTACCGTTGTTATTATTGTTATCATTATTATCATCATCATCAGTAGTAGTAGAAGTAGAGGTAGCATCATCTTCATCATTATCATTAATACTGTTATTATCATTATTATTACTAATATTAGTGGTATTATTATTATTAGTAGTAGTAGTAGTAGTAGTAGTATTGTTATTATTGCTATTAGTGTTATTCTTACTACTACTACTATTATTATCATTGTTGTTGTTGTTTTTAACATTAGTAATAACATTAATTTTGATATTATTGTTATTATCATTATCATTATTACCATTATTACTATTGTTCTCATCATTAACATTATTGTCATCATTATAAGGATGAAAATGATAATGAGGATGATAATAATAATAATAATAATAATTATAATATTAATAATGATAATGACGAAGATAATGATAATGATAATAATAATAATAATAATAATAATAATAATAATAATAATAATAATAATAATAATAATTGTTATTATTGCTATTACTATTAATCATTATTTTTGTTATCATTATTATTATTATCATAATAATAATAATAATAATAATAATAATAATAATAATAATAGTAATAATAATAATAATAATAATAATAATAATAATAACAATAATAATAATGATAATAATAACGATAATAATAATAACAATAAAAAAGTAATAAATATTAGTATTACTATTATCATTATTATTATCAGTATAGTTAATAATAATAATAATAATAATAATAATATTATTATTATTATTATTATTATTATTATTATTATTATTATTATTATTATCATTATTGTTGCTGTTGTTACTACTACTACTACTACTAATATTATCATTACTATTATCACTATCATTATTATCATTGTTATTATCATTATTACTATAATTATCATTATTATTACTATTATTTTTATAATTATTATCATCATCATTATTATTGTTATTATTATTATTATTATCATTATTATTGTTATCATTGTTATTATTATTATTATTATTATTATTATTATTATTATTATTATTTTTATCATTATTATATCACTATTATCATTATGAGTATTATTATCATTATTATTATTTTCATTACTATTATTATTATTACTTTTGCCATTATGAGTCTCATTGTTGTTATTATGATAACCATTGTCATAATTATCATCATTATTGATCTGGCTATCATTACCATCGTGATTATCATCATTATTATTGTTGTTGTTTTTATTATTATTATCATTATGATAATTATCATTTTATCATTAGCTCTGTAATATTATTTGGGAAAAAAATCAATGTTATTTTATTCTCAAAGGGCCTTGTAGCGACTTCCTTTAAGCATTAATAATGGTGAAATTGGCTTTGATATTCAATATTTGCCATTTTTGCTTCATGAAAAAAAATATAAAATGAAAAACCCTAATACACTGCAGTTGCACGCAATAGTTGAGTGAAAAGCATTCCAATTAATTTTCACTCTTGCCCCCCAGGGTGTATGTATATCCGACCGTAACAAAGACCTGTGTTAGTTTATGGCTTTTCTGCGCCAGGAACTAATCTGCGGTATATATTTTAAAAAGTTCTTCTCCCCTACCCTTCGAGAGAGGAAAAGAGTCAGAAGTTAGTTATAAAGTAAATGCATTATCCTTGAAGGGAGAGTGAAACTAGAAATGATCGAGGATTGCGTAAGAAATAAAAGGGCTAAGGAAAGGGGATTTTATTCAAAAAAAGAATATTTATTCTATCGTCATTTTGAGAAAACTATGGTTCGTGTTTCCCATTACCGGTTATTCCGTCCTCTCCGGAAGCACACGATCATAAAACATTGAACCCAACAACTGCACGGATTCAGTAAATTGCAAGGCGTAAGCAATGAGTAGGTTGCAAGCCAAGGTTTCTCATTTGCATGGTATACGAACATGAACAATGGTGAAATACGACAGTGAAAACAAAAAGCAGGCACGAAGAAAAAGTCGAGGAACATGGCGCCGGGAGAATGTTAGTTGGGCGTCGAGAAAGAACAGGTTCGTGCTGCTATCTGTAAGTGAGAAGTTAGTTATATTAGTCGCGGGTGAGAGCCTTGTGTTAAGACAGCGTTCTGCGGTCAGCGTGAGCAAACGGGGTACATATTAGTGGGCTGTGCTTGCAATTGCCTTCCTCTGCCGAAGACTTTAGTGCGGCAAGAAATCAGATATGAAACGCTGAAGGCATTGTGCGAGGCTTAAGGCTGAATTGCTGCTGTGGGATATACTGTGCTGTGTTCTGGTCCCGGTATGAAGTAATTTGGAATACGCTAAGGAAAAGGGAACTTATTTCTAAGAGTATAATTTTCTGTGTGAAGTATGTTGGAATATATCGTGTGAAATTAATGATTTAACTTACTTTGTGGGGATATGCTGGAGTTGTGCAGGGTACTAATTAATATATCCAATGCATTTGTTATTTTCTATAAAATATCGAGGAAAACTTATAATTACCGAAGTCTAATTACATCGGGATTAAAGCTAATCAAGCCAGATTAACCGGATGCGATTCGTGACCTCGTGCTTGTGTCGTCGATATGTGTGTGAGAGAGAGAGAGAGAGAGAGAGAGAGAGAGAGAGAGAGAGAGAGAGAGAGAGAGAGAGAGAGAGAGAGAGAGAGAGAGAGAGAGAACGCCTGCTTCTAAATACTTCGCACCATAGTGATTACATAATACTTTCCGTATCATATTCTCTACGCAAAACTTCGGGGAAAGTAACTGACGCAGCAATACAATCAGCCTGACAAATCTGATGGATCGTACGTACTGTCACCGGTACATGCACACATGTCTACACATGTACACACACATACACACACAAAACACATACAAAACACACAAACACACACACACACACACACACACATACACACACACACACACACACACACACACACACACACACACACAGACACACACACACGCACACACACACACACACACACACACACACACACACACGCGCGCGCGCGCGCACACACATAACTCTATTCATGTATATATTCATAAGTCTAAGTATATCTACCAATCTACCCACCTTTCTCTCCTTATCAGTGCACACGTGTTATGTACATCCATATTTCCATATCTATACGTAAAAGTACCGGCACTTCTGACCAACTTTACAAACTCGAACGAAAAGGAACGAAAATTGAAGTGCCTCGGACACTCACCCGGAGAGGCGAGTCGTGTTTAGCGAAAGACTGATGGATAAGGAGCCAGAAAGAAGGAGGAAAGGAAGGACAAGATGGAGAGACGTTATGAATGGAGACAGCGAGGAAGAGGGAGCCATAGAGGAAACGACCGAAAGACGGAAATGGGGGAAGAAAATGGAGTTTCTGTGGTCATCCGATATTACACTGCAAGGTGAAAGGAAAAGAGGGGGAAACGCGTTTATATATATATATATATATATATATATATATATATATATATATATATATATGTATATACCCGGAGTGACCTAGGTTCGAGGCCAGGTCAGGGAGGATTGTTATACACCTATATCAATGCGGTATTGCATTATTCCATCTTTCATATATATATATATATATATATATATATATATATATATATATATAAATACACACACATATATATGTATATACATATATGTATATGTGTGTGTATGTGTACACAAATAAACTCACACTTATATATATGTGTGTGTATGTGTTTTGTTTGTGTGTATGAATGTATCAGTCCCGCCATTGAAGCCAAAAGCCTTTCCTCTTTTTATCTGGCTAATTTGTTTGCTCTCACAGGTTTTTGACCTTCATCATTCAATAAACTCTCAAGAAAGATCTTTTGCGTAATAGGACCGCTATTCATCAACCAGCGAACTAATTCTTGGAATCTCTTTCCAAAATTAATTTATACATATTTGGTATGTGACTCCATTATTCAGTCGCTGCATTCACTCAGAATTCTTTAGCTTATGCGTGTCCCGCTTGTTCACAGCCTCGTATCACTCCGCCTTGGGTGACAACGTGTTTAATTAAAGGTAAACACGCCGTTATACAAACTCCTTTTCCCAGGACAGCCCGAGAACGCCAGCCATCCTCTTTCACTCCCGGGCGTCCGAGCGCCTTCCGCGCGCTGGCACCCTGCACGCGCTCTTACTACAGCACCTCACGTCAAATAGCGTTCACGACCGGCTTCTTAGAGGGTGGTACGTCAACACTCGCGCGAGATACGGACGGGCTACACACACCGCCGTTCTTATCGCCCTCGGTACACAAAACCGGATGAATAGAGCGCAAGGGTCTCAGCCTTTGATACGCATTTCTGTTTATATTAGAATATTTGTAGAGCTCTCAAGACCCGACTCCACAATGAAGGGAACTTCATCCTCCAAGTTCAAGCACGTCTCTCCCTCACTCGTGGGGGAGAAGGAGGGAGAGAAAGGGTGGGAGGGATGGAGGGAGGGAGAGGGTGGGAGGAGAGAGAGAGAGAGAGAGATGGTGGGAGAGAGGGAGGGAGGAAAGGAGAGGGGGGGGACAGGGACAGGGAAAAGGAAGGAGTTTGGGAGGAAGGGATGGGAGAGAGAGGGAGAGAGGAATAAGGACAGTGAGAAGAGAGAGAGAGAGAGAGAGAGAGAGAGAGAGAGAGAGAGAGAGAGAGAGAGAGAGAGAGAGAGAGAGAGAGAGAGAGAGAGAGAGAGAGAGAGAGAGAGAGAGAGAGAAAAGAAAGAAAACGAAAACAAAGAGAGAACAAGCAAGAAAAGCAGAGAAATAACAGGAAAGAGAGATAAGGAGACAGAACCTGAGGAAAATCCCAAGCGTAGCTATTTCGTATTTGAATCTGAACCATAAAACATCGCTATTATCAGATCGCTGTTATCACAAGCACTACCTTTATAGCTAATTTCCAAATACTTACTAATTAAGCACTAGCTATTAATTATCAGTGGCTTCTAAATACCAGTTTCCCGACAGAAATCGCCTTCACGTTCTCTCCGTCACTGACCACGTGACTGGTCTTCTTGAATACAGAATTAACCCCTTCCTCTGAGACGTGTATTTTATATAGGGTCTTTTGTCTGTCTGTTTGTCTGCCAGTCTGTCTGTCTGTTTATCACTGTTTTAAATATGCAGAGCTATTATCACCTTAATTGAAATGGAATAGATTTCGGATTTTTTTTTTTATAATTCTAATATACTTATTAGTAGTATTCTAAATATTATAGTATGTTATGTTGAAGTAAAAGAAAATCTTAATATAGTTCTAATATCTTGATAATCTTTAAAATGGTATAATATGGTATGTTGAAAGTAAAAACAAAAAAGTCTAAATAATATAATTCTAATATACTATAATAATATAATAATATAATAGTACACTAACAATACGGTTGAAAACAGAAAAAAAGAGATAAAAAAGTTATAACCGATTTCACAGCAGCGACACTCTCCAGGATAAAATTTTAATCATCTATAAGATTTCCGGTTAAGATGAGACTTGAGTTTGGCACTTATCTCTGTCTCTTTCGTTTACTTAACCTATTAACTTATCTGAGGTCTCTTAACCCGGCAGGATTAACCGAGCGAAAGGGCTTTTGCTCTTTGGCTTTTGCTCTTTGGCTTTTGCTCTCTCTCTTCCCCTCTCTCTCTCTCTCTCTCTCTCTCTCTCTCTCTCTCTCTCTCTCTCTCTCTCTCTCTCTCTCTCTCTCTCTCTCTCTCTCTCTCTCTCCTCTCTCTCCTCTCTCTCTCTCTCTCTCTCTCTCTCTCTCTTCTCTCTCTCTCTCTCCTCTCTCTCTCTCTCTCTCTCTCTCCTCTCTCTCTCTCTCTCTCTCTCTCCTCCCCCTCCCTCTCCCCCCTCACCTCCCTCCCCTTCCCTCTCCTCTCCCTCTCCCCCTCTATACCCCTCTTCTCTTCCTCCCTCCCCTCCCCTTTCCTCTCCTTCCTTTCTCCTCCTTCCCTCCCTCCTCCCTCCCTCCCCCCCTCCTCTCTCCCCTCCTCTTCCCCTCATCCCCCTCCTCTCCCCTCCCCCTTCCTTTCCTCTCCCTCTTCTCTCCCCTCTTTCTCTCTCTATTCTCTCCTCTCTCCTCTTCTTCCCTCTTCCCCTTTCCTCCCCTTCTCTCCCCCCTTCCCTCTCCCCTCCTCCCCTCTCCTCCTCCTCCCCCCCCCCTCTCCCTCCCTCCCTCCTCCTCCCCCCTCTCCCCTCTCCCCCTCTCTCCTTCTTTTCTCCCCTCTCTCCCTCGCCTCTCCCTTCTCTCTGCTCCACTCCGCTTTTTGGTCTTCTTCTTCTTCTCCCTTCCTCCTCCCCTCCCTCCCCTCCCCTCTCCCTTCCCCTCCCCCGCCCCCTCCCATCCTCTCCTCCCCCCCCCTCTCCTCCCCTCCCCCCTCCTCTGTCTTTGGCCCCCTTCTCCCCTCTTGGGGGGTTCTCCTCTTCCTTACTCCTCCTCCTCCTCTCTCCTCCTCCCTTCCTCTCCCCTCTCCCTCCCATCTCCCTGTCGTCTCCTCCCTCTTTCCTCTTGTCCTGTCCCTCTCTCCCTCCCCTCTCTTTCCTCCCTCCCTCCCCCTTCCCTCCTCCCCCCTTCCCCCTCTTCTTCTCTCCTCTCTCGTCCTCCTTCCCCTCTCTTCCCCTCCCCTCCCCCTTCTTCTTCTCCTCCTCTCTTCCCTCCCCTCCCTCCCCCCTCCCTTCCCCTCTCCCCTCCCCGTCCTCCCTATCTCCTCTTCCTTCCCTCCTCTTCTCTTCTGATTCTCCCCTCTCCCCTCCGTTCCTTCTTCTCATTCTCCTCCTCCTCTGTCCTGTCCTCCCTCCCTCTCTTCCGTCTTCTCCCTCTCTCCTCCTCTCTCCTTCTCTCTCGTCTCCTCTCCTCTCTTCCCACCTCCCTCCCCGTCCTCCTCTTCTTCTTCCCTCCCCTTCCTCCCCCCTCCTCTCCCCCTTTTCTCCCCTCTCTCCCTCTCCTCTTCCTCTCCCCTCTACTCCTCCCTCCTCTTCCCCTTTCTCACCTGCCCTCCCTCCCCTCCCCTCCCTCTCCTCCCCGCCCTCTCCTTCCCCTCTCACTCTCTTTTCCCTCTCTCCTCCTCTGCCCCGCCCTTTCTTCTCCCTCCCTCTCTCCTTTCTCCCTCCCTCTCCCTTCCTCTCTCTCCCCCTCTCTCCCGTCTCTCTCCTCTCCTCCCCTCCTCCCCTTCTCCTTTCTCATCATTTCTCCCCCTCCTCTCCCCCTCCCTCCTCCTTTTCCCTCTCTTCCCCCCTCCTCTTCCCTCCCCCTCCTCTCCCCCGTCTCTTCCCTCTCCTTCCTCCTCCCCTCACTCATCCCTCCTCTCCCTCCTCACCCTCACCCCTCCCTTCCCCTCCCCCCTCCCTCCCTCTGTCTCCCTCACCTCTCTCTCCCCTTTCCTTCTCCCTCTTCCTCTCTCTCTCACTCAATCCTCTCTCCCTTTTCCTCTTCCTCTCCTCCTTTTCTTTCTCTTCTTCTCCTCTCTCCTTCTCTCTCCTTCTCTCCTCTCTCCTCCTCTCTGCTCCTCTCTCTCTCTCTCTTCTCATCTCTCCTCTCCTCTCTCTCCTCTCCTCTCTCTCCTTTCTCTCTCTCTCTCTTCCTTCTCCATCTCCCTTCTCTCTTCTCCTCTCTTCTCCTTCCATTCCCTCTCTCTCTCTCCTTCTCCCTTCTCCTTTCCTTCTCCCTTCTCCTTCCTTCCCTTCTCCTCTCTCCCATCCTTCTTCCTCCCTTCTCCTCTCTTCCCTCTCTCCCTCTCTCTCCCTCTCTCCTTCTCCCTCTATCTTTCTCCCTTCCCATCTCCATCTCCCTCTCCCTCTCCCTTTCT
>NC_061852.1:13087923-13090423 GCF_019202785.1 Penaeus chinensis | reverse complement strand
TTTTAATGTCTAGTACGCAGGTGTTTAGTATCCTGTCCAAAATATGCATTTTGTGTGTCCCTCCTCCAACATTATAGATGGAAATTGCATGCAAATTGATAATTGCTTTATATAGCCGTCATTTTTTCAATGTCACTCCATATCTGTTTCTTGTTATTTATAGGTGACTCAATGTATATGTATGTGTGAGTATTGAAATATAAGATATATATATATATATAATTACATATATCTGTATATATAGTATATATACATATATATAATTACATATATCTGTATATATAATATATATACATATATATATTTACACACACACACACACACACACACACACACACACACACACACACACACACACACACACACACACACACACACACACACACACATTTTACATTTTGATATACCTTGATACATACATGCACATGTAGATATATCAACACAAACAAACAAACACTTATTACATATACATATATATACATACATATATATATATACATACATACATATATATATGAAAGAGGACACAACATGAAATCGGACGTTTCGAACCCGTCAAGGCTCCCTCTCCAGACGCAGGAAATGGCGCAATGACAGATTTTGGTTATTTGCTTTCGTCTGAAGAGGAAATCTTGACGATTTCGAAATGTTACGCTCAATTTCTTTTCAGATGGTAGCTCTACTTTCTTTCATATTTTTTCTTGCTTATGTTTATGTATATATATATATATATATATATATTAAAAGGGGGGAAAAAAAAATATAAAATTTAAACAAACAAAAAAATAAATTTGGGGGGGGAAAACAATGTAATTTAAACATTATGGTGATATATCCCTTTATATTTTTTGGGTTTTGGAAATTTATATTTTAAATGTCAACTTGACAACAAACCCCAATTGCGAATTTTTTTTTACATAATGATTAAAAATAATGTAAATATATCAATTGGGGTTAAATATTTACTTATAATAAATATATATTATAATTAAATATATTTAAATATATAAATATTAATTTTTTTATATACATCCTCATTAAAGGGGCCCCTTCCCCCATTTCAAGTAATTTAGACCAGGAAATGGCGCAATGAAAGATTTTGGTTATTTGCTTTGGGTCTGAAGAGGAAATTTTTGACGTTTTTTCGAAATGTTACCTAAATTTCTTTTCAGATGGTAGCTCTACTTTCTTTCATATTTTTTCTTGCTTATTTTATGTATATAATATTATAAATTTTAAAATACATACATATCTATCTATCTATCTGTATACGTACATACATGCATACATACATATGTGTGTGTGTGTGGGGGGGTGGGGGGTGGGGGGGGTACATGAATATATCAGTGTATATGCATGTATATACACAACCACACACACGGCCAACCCCCCCTCCCCCAACATATATATCAGTATATAAATAGATACATTTACACACGCGCGCAAACACCACCCACGCACACACACATACACGCACGCACGCACGCACGCATGTATTTATTTACATATTTATTCATATATATATATATCGTATATATATGTGTGTGTGTGTGTATGTATATATATTAATTTATATGCATAAATACACAATGTACATACATATTACTTATATATGCATATGTACATAGTTGTTTCGATATATATATGTATCAATATATATGTACATGATAAATATATATATATATATATATATATATATATCATATATGAATATATATACACATATGATATATATATTCATATATATATCATATTTAAATATATGTATATACATATATGATATATCTATACATATATGATATATATATATATATATATATATATATATATATATATATACGTACATACATGTATATGAATATATTTGTGTGCATGCATGTGTGTATATATATGTGTGTATAAATATGTATATATGTGTGTTTGAATATGTATATATATATATATATATACAGGTATATACATATATATAGATATATATATATATAGATATAGATACACATGTGTGTGTTTTATATGTTTATATATACATATATACAGTTATATATATTTATTCAAATCTGCAAATATATACATACATATACATATACATTATATATGTGTATTTATATCATATAGAAATAGATGTATACATATATGTGTGTATATATACATATATATATTATTTGTTTTTTTGTGTTTATATATTTATATATACACATAGATACACACATTGACACACACACGCGCACCTGCGCATATTTATATGTTTTTACATATTTATGTATGTATATATACATATATGTATACATATATACATATATATATGTATATATATTTATTCATGTATATATATACATATATACACATATATGTACATATATACACATATGTACATATATACACATATATATACATATATACACATACATACATATACATTTATATATGCGTAAACACATTTGCACATGCCAATAAACACACACACACACACACACACGCACGCACGCACGCATAGACACAC
>NC_061852.1:13070423-13082923 GCF_019202785.1 Penaeus chinensis | reverse complement strand
GAGATAGGGCCTTTAAACGAGTGTTTGTTCTGCGACATAAAATTGGTATCTTTTTACACTGTGAAATAGTAAAAAAAAAGAAAAGAAAAAGAAATAGAAAAAAAAATGTTTAAACCTTTTATCTGACTTTTTTGTAAGTTACATAAAAAAGGTTTTGAAGTTTTGAGTCTACGAAAGCAAAGAAAATGATTAGGGAGGTCTTTAAAAAAAATTATCTCTTTGTCTCTCTCTCTCTCCCTCTCCCTCTTCCTCTCCTTCTCCCTCTCCCCCTCCCCCTTCCCCCTTCCCCCTACCTCTCCCCCCCCCTCTCTCTCTCTCTCTCTCTCTCTCTCTCTCTCTCTCTCTCTCTCTCTCTCTCTCTCTCTCTCTCTCTCTCTCTCCCTCCCTCCCTCCCTCCCTCCCTCCCTCCCTCCCTCCCTCTCTCTCTCTCTCTCTCTCTCTCCCTCTCCCTAAGTCTGTCTGTCTGTCTCTCTGACGCGTGCTCTTTCTCACACACACACACACACACACACACACACACACACACACACACACACACACACACACACACACACACACACACAGACACACATACACACACACACACACACACACACACACACACACACACACACACACACACACACAGAGTCGTGACGGAGAACATTGCTTTAAACCGTTTTGAAATGGTCTCAAAAAAAAAAAAAAAAAAAAAAGCAAGGACCGGAATTTTCGAGTTGCAACAAGGGGCCCAGCGGAATTGCATCAGCCGGAATTCATTGCTTTGCAAGGTACTAACAATCTCAGTAATGCGGAGAAGCATATTAACTTGCCATGTTTTTCTTTATTTCTTCAGCGTTAGTTTTACGTGTGTTAACAATAACGATTTTTCTGCAGTTTTCTTTTCTTTTTGCAACAATGCTCTCTTGTTTTACAAGCTAAGATATCAGATGAACATTTGCAGGTGAAGCTATAATTGAATATAACCTACGGATAATATTACCGATATTAACGATTATGATAATAATAATAAAATTAGTATATAACTTTAGGCTGATATAATGCCCCCATTATATGAGATCAATATCTTTTAAATTTATGTGTGTGTACATGCATATATATATATATATATATATATATATATAAAGATGGATAGATAGATAGATCTATATAAATATAGTTGAATATATATATATTATGAATGTACATATGTATGTGTGTATACACGCAAACATACAAATTCACGTATGCAATCAGCTCTGATTTTTATATAATGATTTCCAGCCTTAATCCCGTTTATTCTACCGCCATTCATTGATTGCGTGTCCTGTATTCGATATAATATTCATATATTAATGCTATATGCCAATGAAAATACTTTACTATTTACAAAAGGCCGAAATCAAATTCAATGAGGTGGAAAAAGTCCTTGTTATTCTTGCAGTAATATAAAATGTAAATTACAAGGTTAAGTGTGTTTTGCGTGTATGTTAATGAGCCGGGTACTGTTTTTGTTGTTAGTGTTGTAAATTGCTCTTTGACACATGGAGGTTTGAATACAAGCTCTCTAAAAGCCGCCTTTTCTGTGTGTGTCGTCACTTTGATGAAGATAAGTATGTTTATTCGTAACAAACCCGAATGTGTGATTTAGATCAAATTTGCATCTGAATCTTTGTTTTTATTCCTGATGATAAAAATCAATAGATCCATTTATTGTCTTTACTTCTCGTAATTGCAATCAGTAATTAATGAAGCGAGGTAATGGGGCGGGAGATGATGATGAAATGATTCGCGCCTTTGTACTGTCCATGAGTCTTTTGCTTGTTATTCCAATATTTTCTGTCAGAAGTGTGCAACGGATGTGAAAATCAAAATAAGAGGAGTCGATATGATCCCAGAGGAATTAGGACAGAATTCTTGATAACGGCAGACATTGTGCCGAACGAGGAAACTGCACACTGGAATTGTTGTCTGATATTGTGAAATAACATCGGTCATCATTTTGAATTCCCATGGGTTACTTGTTAAAGGAAAAGAGAACCACGTTTTCTGGTTATGTATAGAGGTATCTGGAAACCCATTTTTTCCTCGTTATTTTTTTTTTTCTCTCTCTCTCTCTTTCTATTTCACAAGAACAAACGAGCACCTGGCCCATGGAGACAAGACTCCTATCCAAGGAGAATGTGATTGTTATGGGACACAACTTTATGTACAACGACAGAATCAGAACCTGTTTTTTTGGGGGGTGACTCTATAACGTTATGCCGTCGGAGAATGTCAGGAGAACCAGGAGCAATAAGACAAAGACTAGGAAACATAATAAAATTCTGTATAACGTATGTGGATATTCCTCTCCCATTTTTTGTCTTTTGAATGGCCACCAGAAGTACATAATGCTGATCCGAAGGCATCGCTGACCTCGTCTTAGATCGTTCGTAGTTGTTGACTTCCGTCTCGGCGTATACGGCTGAAGAAATATTCATGCCCTACCTCTTCTGGCGTGGGCCTACGGATCTCTCTCCCCAGCAATATTATAACCCTCTTCCCTCCCCCTTCTCTCCTTTCGCCAAGGGTCGTACTTCCCTCCCTCTCTCCCCAAGGGTCGTACATCCCTCCCTCTCTCCCCAAAGGCCCTACATCCCTCCCTCTCTCCCTAAGGGTCGTACATCCCTCCCTCTCTCTCCAAGGGCCCTACATCCCCCCCTCTCTCCCCAAGGGACCTACCACTCCTCCCCTCTCCTCACGAGTCCTACATGACCCTCCTCTCCGAAAGGTCCTACACGTTCCCTTACCCTCTCCTTCCCCAACCGTCCTCAACCCTTTATACCCATTCACTTCATTAGGGCAATGAATGATACACACAGAGTTAACTTGGTCTGTTCCACTAACACCCCTCTCCCTTGTTGCTAGTGACTTCCGTAGAGGCAGAAGGAGAGGACGACGGCAGCGTGCACGTCAGGAGTGAAAAGTGCAAGCCCGGGAGATTAATGGCTCAGAAGAGGCGCTCCAATATGGAATGAGGAGGCCGCGGAGGTCTTATCCTCATAATTGAATATGACCGCATGAATTTTTCTTATCTCGCTCGTAGACTTCAAGTGCGCGGTCATACGGATGTAGGTTACCCTTTTCTCTGATCGGGTGCTCGTGCCTGGTCGATCAAAAGAGATTGCGCCATCGGCTCTTTCTTTTTTTTGTTAAGCAGGATAATGAAAAATGGCTGTGTGGTTTTCAAGACTGGTCTGGTACCCGCGATAACAATGTAGCAATTAGGAGATCTTTCTCTTTGGAAACAGTTAAACTTGACGAAGATTAAGAGACTGACTTCCCTAGATTTTTTTTTTTTTTCAACTAACTGAAGTTATTAAGTGTGACAACAGCAGCAGCAGCGCCAGTAGTAGTAGTAGTGTTATTTCACTATTAGTTTTATCATTACTAGTTCTACAACTAGTATCGTGATTATTAATATCATTGGAAAATAGAATTATCCATATTCACATACAGGTAATTATAAAAGATACGGTTGTGAAGAGTATGATAGATTTTGAGAGGATATTCTATGAAAAAAATAATGTTTATCAACAAACCGTAGCGGATTACGTTAACTGATTATGATAAGTCACACGTAAGCTTATAGACTTGAGGTAGTTAGGACTGTAACATCGCTGCTAAGATCACATCATGCTACCTAAGTTCCTTTGTAATTGTGGAAGAGAAGATGACTCTTATTTTCCATCAAAATAATCGGGAAAAATAAGGTTGAAAATAGGCTTGAATTTATGTCACGTGTCTGAATTTATAGAATGACTAGTTTATACCAAACTCTTTGCTTTTAAGATCAACTGTTAATGAGATTGTTAAATTGATAAACTGTATATTATATTAAAATCAAAGTTCTGGGAAAAAAAACATTCTTTCAAGAAGTTGGTGCATTTTTTTTTCTATACATGAAACCTTTGACTGTAAAAAACTCTTGTCGATATTCTTGAAGTTATGACACAGTCATGTGGTGAACTTTAAGATTAATGGCAAACTTTCTGCTAAGCACTAAGTTTGCTGCTGACAGTTCGAAGCCTGAATAAAGAAAATACACGTATATTTGTTATTTGCAAAAGACTTTAATTGTTACAATGCCTTTAGCAGAGCACAGGCCTTGTTCGAGTCTCCAGAACTAAAACCAGCTGTTTGTTGATCGTTGATCCTTTTAGAAATGGAACAAGAAAAAAGGAAACCTATTTAAAGGCATAAGAAGTGTAATAGTATGAGTGTCATAAGTGTTTTAGAAATTCCATTTAAGTCGCAGCAGTCGGTCGGTAGCTATTATGATGGTGTTTGATCTCCTAATACTATTAATCTAATACTTTTGACAAAACTATTTTAACGTCAATTAGGCAAATACTTTAAGCACTCTTACCATTGAGCAATAGAAGTCTTCCATTTACTGAAACATAAGATAAAGAAAATAACATCCATAGATCCACACTTCATTTATTATCTTGAACAGACTGATTAGTATTTCCTCCACCGTGTCAACTGGAGTTGCGTTTCCCTTGCTTGTCTTCGTACTGGGAATCCGAGACAATAGTGTATAGTATTCCTGGATTTAATATTAGCGAATAATAGTAAACCAGAGGTAGTGGTTGGCGCTTGGCTTTGTCGGTTGGAAAAAAAAAAGAAGGAAATGGAGTTTTATAGATGTAATGCTAAGATTTTCACCGAACTGAAAGAAATGAAACCTTGTGCTACATGATTCAAGAAATGGTAATAATAGTTACAGTAATAGTAACGAGGGCAACAATTACTAATGACAATTAATATCATTGTAATTACAGTAATGGTATTAGAAAATAGTAAGCAAGGTGTGTTAGGAGATCGTAAGTAAGCCATGTTAAGAAGCAAGCTTTGTTAGTAGACTGTGCTAGTTAGGGTGCATGAGCATTACAGTGATAATATTAATGATGACGAACGTGATGACAAAAAATAATGACTGTGCTGGCCATGGCTTTTACAGTGACAATAATGATAAATGATAGCGAACATGATAACAAAAATATATGCACATATATAATTGTGATGATAATGATAAACGGGATTATTACAACAATAATAATAATGCTAATAACAACAACTATAATGTTACGCATTATTTCATGATTTAGACCCTTGAAATACCGTTGCTTTGAAGTTCCAAAAATCCCGTACTGGAATTCATATCAACATATTAATAGCTTCTCAACACGCCTCACCTGCTCATCACAGTAGAACTCTAACCAGCTCATTGCACCGACGAGCGAAAAATCGATACAGAACTCGCCAATTGCAGTTTATGTGAGGAATTGTATTTTAACGCCTGACTATTTTTCACACTAATGGGAAAAGGGGGGAACGGCTTAAAAAGTAATTGTTTCGATTCGTTTTGTTTTTTATATAAAATTATGAATAAGGAGATAATAAGATGAATAAATATATTAATATATGAAAAGGGTAAACAATGAATAAAGGCATAAATAGACGCATGACAGAACAAAAATGTGATACATCACAAGCCACTCGGTAGTTCTTGATGATCACTGAAAGGTTGTTTTTATTAAGAGTTTCTTGACAATATGAACCTTATCAGAAGTATTCAAGAGAAATAAAAACAAAGGAAGTATCGATAGCCTTTCTTTATATATATGTATATAAACACAATGCCTTGAATGAGATTCAGATCTGATTTATTAAAGATAACATTTAATTAATTACTTAGCCTTTTGCATATATAATCTATCTTTTTTAATCAATCTCTGTTGACAAGTTAAACATGGTGCATATTTTTAATTATGTTAGCAGTCCTGTTTGTGTATGTGCCCATGTGTAGGGGAACTGAAAGAAATGAAACCTTGTGCTACATGATTCAAGAAATGGTAATAATAGTTACAGTAATAGTAACGAGGGCAACAATTACTAATGACAATTAATATCATTGTAATTACAGTAATGGTATTAGAAAATAGTAAGCAAGGTGTGTTAGGAGATCGTAAGTAAGCCATGTTAAGAAGCAAGCTTTGTTAGTAGACTGTGCTAGTTAGGGTGCATGAGCATTACAGTGATAATATTAATGATGACGAACGTGATGACAAAAAATAATGACTGTGCTGGCCATGGCTTTTACAGTGACAATAATGATAAATGATAGCGAACATGATAACAAAAATATATGCACATATATAATTGTGATGATAATGATAAACGGGATTATTACAACAATAATAATAATGCTAATAACAACAACTATAATGTTACGCATTATTTCATGATTTAGACCCTTGAAATACCGTTGCTTTGAAGTTCCAAAAATCCCGTACTGGAATTCATATCAACATATTAATAGCTTCTCAACACGCCTCACCTGCTCATCACAGTAGAACTCTAACCAGCTCATTGCACCGACGAGCGAAAAATCGATACAGAACTCGCCAATTGCAGTTTATGTGAGGAATTGTATTTTAACGCCTGACTATTTTTCACACTAATGGGAAAAGGGGGAACGGCTTAAAAAGTAATTGTTTCGATTCGTTTTGTTTTTTATATAAAATTATGAATAAGGAGATAATAAGATGAATAAATATATTAATATATGAAAAGGGTAAACAATGAATAAAGGCATAAATAGACGCATGACAGAACAAAAATGTGATACATCACAAGCCACTCGGTAGTTCTTGATGATCACTGAAAGGTTGTTTTTATTAAGAGTTTCTTGACAATATGAACCTTATCAGAAGTATTCAAGAGAAATAAAAACAAAGGAAGTATCGATAGCCTTTCTTTATATATATGTATATAAACACAATGCCTTGAATGAGATTCAGATCTGATTTATTAAAGATAACATTTAATTAATTACTTAGCCTTTTGCATATATAATCTATCTTTTTTAATCAATCTCTGTTGACAAGTTAAACATGGTGCATATTTTTAATTATGTTAGCAGTCCTGTTTGTGTATGTGCCCATGTGTAGGGGTTATGAGTATATATATACATACATGTATATATATAATCTGAACCCCATTCAAAGCATAGTAAGTTTATCAGAAAAAGTTATTTCGTTTTCTGATTTTTCAGAAAACGTGTGTGTGTGTGTGTGTGTGTGTGTGTGTGTGTGTGTGTGTGTGTGTGTGAGCGTGGGCGTTTGTGCGTGAGTTTGCGCGATATTTATCAGTGTTAATGTAATGGAGGACGTGGCCACACAGGTAATTTCCGCTCTGTCAGAGATTTTGCCGCGTCACTTAATCAGGTTTAGTTTTAATATCTACGCAGCAGTTTTCGCTTCCTGGCACGCCGCCGGTGAGGTGTCCGCAACGGTTAAGTTTCCAGGAAATCGTCTCAAGTGTTGTGAATAGAATCCTTCTCTGTATGTATTTATATATACACATAACTATGGTATATAGCCCACACAGACACACACACACACACACACACACACACACACACACACACACACACACACACACCTGTGTGTGTGTGTGCATGTGCGTGTGTGTGCGTGTGTGTGTGTGTTTGTTTTGTATGTGTGTATTCATAGAAACAATCATAATTATCTTTACAGTTGGCGTATTGTGTAAGACTGCCTTGCCTCTCGACCGCGATACCTCTTTGGTGATGCTATAAACCCTCGCTTCCCTTCCTTTAAAGGGATTTAACAAACACGGTGAGATTCACCACTTTTCCAGCTATTCAGGATTTATTGACTGTGGGATCTTTAGAGAGCACCTATGTCCGAGAGGAAACCTGATACACATTTATAGGTCTGACCACAAAATAGCTGCTTTATTCAGGTCTATTTCAGTACAAACGGCAGCCATGAAAGCCTAAGGCCCAGTCGAGTTACAGTCCTGGAGAATAGTTGCTGTAGGTCGGGGAATATATACGGCAAGAAGGGGTAAAGGTAAACTGGAAGACTTCACAATATTTTCCATTTGATGGTATTTCAGAGTAAACTACGTGATTTTTTTCGGTTGTTTGGAAGAATGATGACTTCCTGTCGCTAATCTTAAGGAAATATGTTTGCCCACGTAAGTTTTTATGCGTTTGTTTGTCAGTATTCATCTGTAATTAAAAGATTTAATCGAGAGAGAAGCAAAAGACACAGGAAAAAAAATAAGCCCGGAAAATATACACAGAAGATAGGGTTCTCATATCATGTCTTCATTCTGATGTAAGGAAACTAAAAGACTCTTAGTTTGCATGGTTGAAGAATCCAGCCCTAAACCTTATCAAAACAGGACAACGAAAACTACAGTACGAAACCATTGCGAACTTTCAGCTTCTGTTAGGTTATAAAATCTTTCTAATCATACCCTTCAACAACTGCAACGGTACACAAGATGATAATTCCTTGCAGATTACGCTGGTCACAGTTAACGGAAGAGCATAACTACAACATTGCAACATACAACCCTAAAAAAATAAAGAGTTACAAGTGACCTATTAGGAATACAGCTGTGACTTTAAACCCGTTTTATGTCCGTCATCTAAAGGTTTTCGACTGATAGCAAGTCATTGCAAGTATGCTTGATAATTAGTTTGGTTCTAGAGCTTGTTTCTCCAAAATACTCCTGCTTAATGGGAAAACACGGACAGAAACAATTTCAAAGGCTTTTGAATTAGTGTACAATACGTAGGGTTTGTCTAGTTCAGTTTAATGTACAGCAGTTCAGCACACTCGCTCTCCCTTTACATTAGTGCACGACATTTTCCATTTAATTTTGCTGTTTCATTTAATCTCGTTTCCCCTCAGCGACCACTCTTTCGGGGAACCTCTACAACGTGAATACGCAGGAACTCGGTGTTGTCTGTATTCCCCACGCGAGTTCCGTGTGCGTCGTTCTTCTGTGAATGCCTCTGTTATTAAATCTCAGAGAATGTGGTGGCGTGTATATACGTACATCTACATCCACACACACTTTCACACACTTACACTCTCTCTCTCTCTCTCTCTCTCTCTCTCTCTCTCTCTCTCTCTCTCTCTCTCTCTCTCTCTCTCTCTCTCTCTCTCTCTCTCTCTCTCTCTCTCTCTCTCTCTCTCTCTCTCTCTCTCTCTCTCTCTCTCTCTCTCTCACCACGCACACACACACACACGCACGCACACACTGCAGTGTAAGATCAATAGTAATGCATTTTTTCTCTCGATGCAGGTTTTGTCTTCATAGCGCAGTTCTGTAACTGGTGCAAAAGCATCTCTATTAGGTTGGTCTGTCTTACTTCCTACATTATGGAATGTCATCGATTTTATATTTGAGGATGAAAATTATCTTAAAGAAAATATATAAACGCGGCTACTAACCACACACACACACACACACACACACACACACACACACACACACACACACACACACACACACACACACACACACACACACACACACACACACACACACACACACACACACACACACACACATATATATTGTAGGTTTTATCTGGTAGCACGCAGTTCAAATACCACATACAAACACATATAAATTTATTATGTGTGTGTGTGTGTGTGTGTGTGTGTGTGTGTGTGTGTGTGTGTGTGTGTGTGTGTGTGTGTGTGTGTGTGTGTTTACCATGTTGAATGATAGATGAATCCGATTCTCACTCACGATACGCCCACCCCATGGAGCACTTTGTCACTCGTTTTCCACAGCTCGCCTCTGTTCGGAAAGGGAAGATTCGCTTTAAAATGGAAAAGAAATGTTTCGTTTTATTTCTTTTCAAAATTCTCCTTTAAAAGAAGATTTTGTCAGTGTGTATGCCGGGTTATCAAATATACGTATTCATGAGGATGCTTTGTTTATAATTATAATTTGTAGGCCTATGATGAGAAATTTCCGAAAAGGATTGCTCTAGATTTATAGACAGATATAGACATACAATCGCATGGTCATATTGATAAAATGTAAATAAATGCTATTTCTTACATATTTTCGGAGAGACTAACAGATTGATGGGTAAGCGGACTTTTCCATTGAGAAAATGTGCAGAAGACATCCAACGTTTTTAAGGCGATATCGTGTGTCGCCTCAACAGCGTTATCCCTTGGCCTAGAGACGGACGCTGTAACACATATTACTCGTATTTGAGATATGAGATATAGTACTTCTTTGGGTGATGTGATGGAAAGATCACTGATCATTTAAGCGTGTGTTGGTAATTTCTATGAACTGCCATGTTCTTATTTAGAAGTAAGAAGGGGAGTTGGAATGTATTATAGAGACTGATCAAGAAATTATACAGCGTAGAGAAAGATATGTTGATAAATCGATAATAACAATTATTTACGAGTAGGAACGTACATATGTAACTTTACTTGGGCCTCAAAAAGTAAATGTAATCAAGTATGTTTGGATATCCTTTGAACTTTGATAAAAAATATCTAAAGAGGATTAATAACCGCGGTCACAAAAGTCTTAGGTATCAATATTTACACAAAATACCTTGCACATTTAGCCGGGAGGGTTCGGGGAGAAATTGACGTAGCGAGATCGGGAGAAATATGGATAGAGGAGGAGCTCGACTGCAATCTCAAGAAGACTGCAATCCATGGAAGCAATAAATTGACTTCCACGAGAAACAAAGAGGAAATCCCATTTGGGTGTTCAGTATTATTAAGTGGCTGCCATATAGCATTGAGAGAGGGTGGATAAAGGAAGACTGTGTAATGTGTCAGAAGCATTTCAAGGAACGATTTTCTCGACCTGTCATCCAGAAAAGGTAGCTGGCAGGTGAGGTGAGCCAGAACAATGATATACACAGTCTCAAGGAGGGACGTGGATTTTTTTTAGATGTTGAGATCCTAGAGACTTAGGATATAGAGATAGACTGCTTAAACCGACGACAGGGAAATATCTTTATGTCTTTGGGATATAAATAGCAAAAACTGCAAAACTGCAAAATGATTTACAAAATGTTTTGATCGTGGAGATCTATAAATAACCACACACAAGCAAACAGAACATACAACTACGTACATACATAACACGTGTGAATCTATAAGTTCCTACCTGCAGCCCGGCCCAGCATCCCAGCAGAAAACCCGGAGCCTCGCAAATGGCCTGGAGGCACCTTTGTGAAAGAAGCATGAAGGGGATCTCGTACCAAAGCAGGCTAATACCGAGCGCAGATAATCTCTCTCTCTCTCTCTTTCTCTCTCTCTCTCTCTCTCTCTCTCTCTCTCTCTCTCTCTCTCTCTCTCTCTCTCTCTCTCTCTCTCTCTCTCTCTCTCTCTCTCTCTCTCTCCCTCTCTCCCTCTCTCCCTCTCTCTCTCTCGCTCTCTCGCTACCTCCGCCGATGCCGTGGAGGCGAGCGAATGGCCTCCAGGAATGAGAGCTTCCACTCGGACATCACTCGTAACAGAGGGAGGATGACTTACGGCGGCCATTAAGATATCGAGGCCGAGGCTTTCATCGAGAATGTTGTCCTGTCGGGAACGGGTCGGGGAAGCTTTATAGTATTTATGGGGACTGGTTCTGTGTTTGTAGTTGCTTGTGTATGTGTGTATATATACATACATATATACATATACACATACATATGTGTGTGTGTGTTTGTGTGCGATGTGTGTGTGTGTATGAACGAGAGAGAGAGAGATTATGTGTGTGTTATTTTAGCACAGGTAGCTAGACATCTTAGAATGTATTCATAACCAGTTATTTAATGTATTCAGTATTAATTGTTCTAATATATTCAGAACTGATTAACTAAACACATTAACAATTAATAAATTGATTATATTTATAATTTATTCATAAATTGAATTGGTATATAACCAGATTACTTGGAGATTTTGTGATGCATTCATGATTAACTGACTGAATATACTCATAACTAAATGATAACTGATTAAGTGAACACATTTATAATAAATTAACTAAATATATTCATATCTCATTGATAACTTTAACTCGCTTTATTTAATAATAGAGAAAGAGCAATACTGATATTTGTTTCCTATATATATTTATATATATATATATATATATATATATATATATGTATGTATACATATGTATGTATATATGCAAACATATATATATATACATATACATATTCATATATATATATATATACATACACATACACATACACATACACATACACATACACATACACATACACATACACATACACATACACATACACATACACATACATACATACACACTCACTCACGTGCGCTTACACACACACACACACACTCACACACACACACACACACACACACACACACACACACACACACACACACACACACACACACACACACACACACACACACATTCGTAACATGTAATAATACATGCAGGAGCGGGGCTTTTCAAGACTTGCAAAAACATCCATTAATTAGCCTCAAGCCCCGAGAGAATAAGATTTTCTTAATACACTTAATACTCACGCTCTCTTAAGTTCACGTCATTGTTGTTGACAGCACGTGTGTTGAATTGCGCGTTCGCTTGGCTAGAGGCGAGACCCCCTTATGTAATTTCTTGGAAAA
>NC_061852.1:13045423-13050423 GCF_019202785.1 Penaeus chinensis | reverse complement strand
AGCGGCAACAACAGTAGTAGTAGTTATACCGGTAGTAGTAGTAACAGTAGTAGTAGTAGTAGTGGTAACAGTAGTAGTACTGGTAGTAGTCTTAATAGTAGTATTGGCAGTAGTCTTAGTAGTAGTATTGGTAGTAGTCTTAGTAGTAGTATTGATAGTAATCTTAGTAATAGTAGTAGTAGCAAAAGTAGAATAATAATAATAGTAATAATATTAGGGGACTGGAATCCTACAATAACAAAATGCTAAGAGAAATTAGCATAGAAATACGAAACAAACTCTCCTAAATACAGCACACATTTTAAGAAGAGCGTTATCTGCGAATTGAAAGAACAATGAACAAGGAGTGGCTCCCGAGGGGTATTAAATGTTACATTGTTTTGGGAGAGGATAATGATAATGACAATGACAATGGAATGGTAATCGTAGTGTAATGGTAGTGGTCATAAAAATGGTTACGTTAGCGGTAATAGTAATAGTTATCTTAATGATAATGGTAATAACAATGATAATAATAATCATTCTAATAATAATAAAAAGAAACAAAACAAAAAATCTGTGTCAAAGTCGCGCCTCGCATGCAGACTTAATGGGATTCCCAATTTTCCAACCCTATGAGATTCCATATCGAAATGAGAGCTTCAAAGCACAATGCGGGACACGGCGAGAGGGAGCCGGGAAGCCGACGACGCAGCAGGAAAGCGAACGGGAGGAGGCGAGTGGCGTGCCTTCCCGGTAATGGTAGTTCGGGAGTACCAGCTGATGCGATTGAGTCATGAATGTGCAAGGGCGTGTTTGCATGCGTATGTATTGCATATATATGTATGTATATGTATAGGTATATATGTGTATATGTATACATATGTATATATGTGTATGTATGTGTATATATATAAAGATCGACAGATAGATAGATATAAATAGAGATAAACAGATATATATATATAGAAGTGTGTGTATATATATACGTATGTATATGTATTGCGTATGTATGTGTGTGTGTGGGGCGCGAGCGTGCGTGCGTGCGTGTGTGTGTGTGTGTGTGTGTGTGTGTGTGTGTGTGTGTGTGTGTGTGTGTGTGTGTGTGTGTGTGTGTGTGTGCGTGTGGGCGCGTGTGTGGGCGCGTGCGTGTGTGTGTGTGTGTGTATGTATGTGTGTGAACCCCTGTTTGTATATATGCTTGTGTGTATTTACATTTTTACCCCCGCGCCACAAACGCTCTTCGCAACACGCGCACCCGGGATACCTCCAACATTTCCGCCGCGGAGTGACTTCAATTCGGCGGGGTCGTGCGCAGGTCGCATCCGTCAGGAATTCGTCATCCGTCAGCCAGACCTGGAATCCAGCTGCCGACCGTGGAAGCTCGTGACTGGCGCAAAGTTACGGAATTTCGGTAATTCACGGACTCTCTGTCGCATTCGCTGTTGTTGTGTGGGGTACATGCGAATGGCCTGAGTGGCATTTGCTATTGTTGGGGTTATTACGAATGTGGGTTTGTGTAAGCATATCTATGCTGGAGCATTTAGACATACAGAGTTTCACGCATTCCCTTATTTATTTATTTATTTATCTATTATTAATTTATTCATTCATTCATTCACACTCACTCACTCGCTCACTCTCTCATATTCACACTCACTTACTCCCTCCCTCCCTCCCTCCCTCCCTCCCTCACTCACTCGCTCACTCACTCACTCACACTAACACTCACTTACTCACTCACTCACTCACTTACTGCCTTACTCTCTTCCTCCCTCCCTCACTCACTCACTCACTCACTCACTCACTCACTCACTCACTCACTCACTCACTCACTCACTCACTCACTCACTCACTCACTCACTCACTCATTCACTCACTCACTCACTCACACACACACAGGGTAACTCAAACTTTTTCACTCACTCACTCACTCACTCTTTCACTTTTCACTCAACACAACTCACTCACACCTACATAAACTTAAAAACACACTCACACTGTATGTTTTGAAAAATTAAAACAATTCACGAGCTTGTTACAATGATTAATAACACCGTTTGTAAACACGCAATACAACATCTGAAACACACAACCCAACAACTGAAATTGCTTACAACGGGAGGCAAGAGAGTTTATATCCCGAATGTGAATTATGAAAAGTACTATTTAATCAAGTTATAGCAAACAGTAATGTGATTATAAAAAAGTATGTTTTGTTGGTTGTCAAATAGGTATAGGATTTGTGAGCTGTTTTGCCTTCGTTGTGAATAGAGCATTCCGTTGGGAATAAACATGTTGTTATTTGTGTTATGATTAATATTATTAGTGTCATTATTGGCATCGTTATGGGTGGTATCATTATTACTGGTGTTATCAGTGTCATTAGTGGCCTTGGTATTATTTTATTCATATCATTAACATTGTTGCTTTTTTTATATTGTTGTCTTATTTTCGTGAAGTTAATGTTATTAATGCGTTTGTTTTAATATTATGGTTATCATTACTATTATTATTATTATTGTTATTATCGTTATTGTTATTATCATTATCTTTGCTGCTGTTGTTATGATTATTCCAATATAGTTATCACTCCCACCTCTACCTCCACCACCACCCACACCTCCACCTCCACCTCCACCTCCACCTCCACCTCCACCTCCACCTCCACCTCCACCTCCACCTCCACCTCCACCTCCACCCCACCCACACCCCCCCCACCCCCACCTCCACCTCCCCCACCCCCACCTCCACCTCCACCACCTCCACCTCCACCACCCCCACCCCCACCCTCAACACCTCCCCCACCCCTGTTTTCTTTCTTTCAACCGTCCCAGTCTTATTACCACTACTACCCTTTTCCCTCTCCAGCTGGTCGGCCATCAGCATGATCGACGCTGAAACCCGAGACTAGCGGGTGGATCGGGTGTCACCGTTTTCGCACTGACATCAAGACGGAAGGATTTGCTTGACTTCGTCGGGGTGCCAGTTTCATCCTCTTTTCAAGACCAAATAAAGGTTGGTGATTCCTTTTTTTTTTGGGGGGGGGGGGGGAGGGGGAGGGGGGGTTTTGAGTATTTGTTGTCATGGGGTGAGTTAGTTATAAACTTGAGGGGTGGAGGACGGTTACAAGGCTGTGATTTAGTGTGTGGTAAATGATATGAATCTGTATCTTTTGTCTCTTGATTTGCCTTATATGGACATATCATTTATAGTTACTTGTACCTCACTTTGTTTTATGCAGGTATTTATTTGTGTTTTTTTGTTGCATTAACCACTTTACTAAGATTTAATAAGCACATAAAAGCATCCATCTAGCAGGATACAATCAATACCAACTGACCTAGTGATAAAATAATAATAACAATAAAGTCACACACAAACTGCAAACATAACAGAGAGAAATCTGTCCTTCAAACAGAATTTCGACAGATCTCCGAGTCAATCTTGTGGCGCGTGACATGTGGAAGTCGCCTCGATGAGTGACAAGTTCCTGGGAAGACACATTTGCAAACACTACAAGTGGCCTTTGCAGGAACTGAAATTCAATTGGGCATGTGTTTCTAGGTGTTGCCATTGTTTTTCATTGATGAAAAAAACGTTATGGAAAATTGCGCGTGAACGTGATTAAATTCGTGAATATATATATGTATATGTATGTATATATATATATGTATATATATATATATACATACATACATACACATACTCCTGTATACATTTATAAAGATGAATAGATAGATAAGACAAATATATCGACATAATCACATATAGATCGATAGATAGATAGGTAGATAGATGGATAGATAGACACATGATAAATTAATAAATTATATATATATATATATATTGAGAGAGAGAGAGAGAGAGAGAGAGAGAGAGAGAGAGAGAAGAGAGAAGAGAAAGAGAAGAGAAAGAGAAGAGAAGAGAGAGAGAGAGAGAGAGAGAGAGAGAGAGAGAGAGAGAGAGAGAGAGAGAGAGAGAGAGAGATAGAGATGGATCGGCAGCTACTTAGGTAGCTAGATATAATCATTGCGGAAAAAAAAACATTATTATTAGCATATGAATTTATATTTTCCGTTTTACTATTATTACACAGAGCTCATATAAGCCACCCCCTAAAGTTAACCAGAAACTTTAACGATAAAATACATATTACCACTGCATCCACAAGCTGCTCGAAACACTAAAACAAACAATAGATCAAGGGAAGTATGGCCTTTAAATTAAGTGCCTGATACAAGTAACTTTTAGATTTTAATTTTTTCCTCACTGTCAGGACCATTTGCTCCCTACTTCCCCTTTGAGTAAACATCTATAAAACCTGTGAAACTCTATGTATATAACAACATATAAACGGAGTAGTAATATTGAATTATTTCTATGGATTATAGAGACATCGCACACACAAAACCTGATTCAAAGCTAATTTATCTCATGCACTACGGTTCCTGCAACCGCAACACACTCCAAATACCTTTCCAAATACCTAGGCACTTAGACACAACTCAACTGTCACACTGAGAACGATTTTGCAAAGTCCAGCAGGATATGAATGAGTCTTTTTATTTAACATTCGCCACACGTAGACTGGCTTGCTGATAATGTGTACCTCTGAATTTAGTATTAGGAGCAGCAAATCACGACTTCACCTAAGGTAAAACAGCAGTTTGGAGGAAAGAGAGGCTGTGTGTATATGTGTACCCTGTTGCGTTGTTTAGCTGTTTGGCTAAAATCGTCACAGTTCTGCATATGCTCTGTCGTGAATACTAATGCATTCTTGGGTCCCGGAGATGATACCCTGGAGCGTGATACGTATTCTTTGAAAAAAAAAAAAAAAAAAAAAGGAAAGGAAAAAGTGAGATAGAGGCGAAGGAAATAGTACGAAGTAGTAAATAATAGATAACAGTGATTATGTAGGTGATGGCGTTGATAAAAAGGATAATTAGTAGCAGGAATAATGTTCATAGTGATGATGATAATGATGATGATCATGATAATAAAAGTAGTAATAATGATAA
>NC_061852.1:13035423-13040423 GCF_019202785.1 Penaeus chinensis | reverse complement strand
ATAGGATCATTTTGCAGTCTACCAAAGCTTCAAACAAATGAATATCAATGAAAAGTCAGGCTGCCGTTGGACTGTGAAGCAGAAGTAACAATTTTGATTAGAGGAAAGATATGAAAGGAAGTGGATGACAAAGTGACGGGAAAATATTAAACAAGGACACACACACACACACACACACACACACACACACACACACACACACACACACACACACACACACACACACACACACACACACACACGTACACACACAAACCTAATTTCCGGGGGGTAATTTTAGACGATACTAAATGACGAAACACTCTACTTATCAATGATATGGAAACAACAAAGAAAAATAATAAGAAAAAATCATTACACAAGATTCCCGTATGCTGTATAGCGTATAATGGCATCATTATGTATGAGTTATTAACTGCTGTGCGCTTTCATTCTAATATGGCACGATTAATCTATAGTTGCAAATTTGCTTCCCTAATTAGATTTATGAAGAAATATCTCCTAGCTAATTGTTGCTAATTGAATGATATGATCCAAACCGAGGACTTTAGTATGCAAAATGGCCAAAAAATTATCATAACATCTTTTACAAATATGTTTTGTCTCACTGCAGAAGAGAGATGATCGAGTGATGAATATGTTTTTATTTATATTGTATATCACTGACTTATCTATTAAACCACCAAAATGTTTGTTCATTTGATCTTTTCTTTTCTTTCTTTTTTTTTTCTTTTTCACAGTCGTGTAACAATTTCAAAACATTCTATATGCGAAGTGTGAACTTTTTGCTTCCCTTTCCAGAATGCATTTCGTATTGGAGTTTAAATTTAACAATGCAAGGTTAAATGGGCTCGAGGTCGTCAATTTGTTGTCTCTTTTGCTGTTCTTGTTGCTTCTTTGGTTGTTGTTGCTTCTGTTGTTGTGTTTGTTGCTTTTGTTGTTCTTGATTTTTCTTTCTTTCTTTGGTTGTGTTGTTTCTGTTGCTTTTGTTATTCTTGTTATTTCTTTTTTTCTTTGGTTGTTGTTCCTTCTGTTGTGATGTTGCTTTTGTTTTTTCTTTGGTTGTTGCTTCTGTTGTTTTTGTTACTGTTGCTTTTGTTTTTTGTTTTTTTCTTGTTTTGCTGCTTCGTGTTTGTTTGTTTTTTTGCCATTGTTATTCTTGTTGCTTATATTCTGCTTGTTGCTTTTGTTGTTTTTGTTGCTTCTATTGTTATTTTGTTGCTTTTGATGTTTTTGTTGCTTTTAATGTTGTTTTTTATACTTCTGTTACTGCTGCTTTTGATTATTCTGGTATTGTTGTTGTTGCTGCTGTTTTTTTTTTTTTCCAATGGCATTATTATCGTAGTTGCTCCCTCTTTTATCCTTGACAATAATGAATGGCGATAACAACCCCATATCCATATAGGCAAAAACAATAACAATATCGATGCTGATTAAAAAAGCACCCTTTATCACGAGGGCATTGATCACTCACTTCTCATCATTACCACTGTCAGTAACACAATGTCCTCAGTAGCGAAGGATAAATACGACCCAAAAGGCAATTTTGGCTCCACTGAGGAAACTCGTCGATGGGTTTGGACCAAAGCGTACCTCAAGACAGCGATATCAATTCCAGCAAAAGGAAGGAGGAAGGAGGAGGGAGGAGGAAGGAGGGAGGAGGACGAAGGAAGGAGAAAGGAGGGAGGAGAAAAAGAAGAAAGGAAGAAGGAAAAGGAGGAGAAGAAAAAGGGAAAGAGGAAGAAGAGGAGAGGGAAAGGGGAAGAAGAAGAGGAAGGAGGAGAAGAAGAAGAGGAGGAAGACAAATAAAAGGAGGAGGAGGTCGTGGCAGTGGTGGTAGTGGAGGAAGAGGAGGAGGCGGTGGAGGTGGAGAGGTTGAAAAAGAAAAGAATGGAAGAGGAAAAGGAAGACGAAGAAGAAAAGATGAAGAGAAAGAAAAAAAAACATAGGAGGAAATAGAATTTTAAAACAAACAACGAGAAGATAAAAAAAAAACGAAAAGAAGAAAATAATCAACACAAATAAAGGAAAGAAAAAATACACAAATGAAGGAAAGAAAAGAAAAGAAAAAATAATAATAATAAAAGGAGAAAGAAGGAATCGACGCGTAAAGAAAAAGAGCGGAATTTCGCAAAAATATTTCCTCCTTTTAATGACAGTATTTGTGAAAATATGGACAGTTTGGTGAGAAAAAAAGCGGCCATTAGTTAGTTCGGTGAGACGGAATAACATGAGCGTGGTTGGCAAACATCTTTAAAAGAAAAAAAAAAGAAGAGATAATTATCAATAAAATAAAAGAACGGGGATCTGGCACTGGCAATGATGCAAGAGATGATTAAACTAGCCTGATAGATAACCGAATTTTAAGTGGGCTTTGCTTTGAAATGGCTTTTCCTGGGTACTGCCTGATTGCCTGCCCGCGCGCTTGAAATATATGGGTCCATAAGCAGTCGTTACGGGAGCTGGGTTGTCGAAATGCTCGTTGCAATAGTTTGGTTTGAAATAGCTCCGTTTGGGTTGATTTTTTTTGCTGTTGTCCTTGGTGTAGTTGTTCCTGTGTTGCTCTTTTAATGTTATTTCATGTCATGCATATATATATATATATATATATATATATATATATATATATATATATTATTATCATTATTATTATTATTATTATTATTATTATTATTATTATTATTATTATTATTATTATTAGAGCATTAGCAAAAATGGGGGGGGGGATGAATTATTTATATATGTTTGTTTTACCTGAACATTAGCAAAAAATGGAGATAAACATGAACATATTTGTTTGAACACAAGGTTAAAAATAATGTACAAAAAAAAAAAAAAATGCATCAACGAAGTATGACTGATTTTTCATTAACGAAACAAGTTGCGTGAGTGATTTACAATATTTCAGGGCAAAAACGCGATACTGAAAAGGGTCTTCTCAATTTATGCTGATTAAAGCAATTAATCTTCTGATGAAATGAGTGGCGATGACAATAATGAGATAAAATGTTTGTTTAATGGAAGACACAGTTTGGTCAGTGGTTGATACTCAATAATAGCAGAATAAGACTAGCAGGCCTGCAGACACACACACAGACACAAACACTCACACACACACACACACACACACACACACACACACACACACACACACACACACACACACACACACACACACACACACGTGTACGGGCATACATATGCTTGCATGCACATACATATATGCATATACAGACTGAAAGACAACCAAACAGGCAGATAGACAGAGAACAACGATAAAGACAGAGACAGAGACAAAAACACTGATAAACTGAGACATCGACAGAACAGAAAAATATAGGAGAGAGAGAGAGAGAGAGAGAGGGAGAGAGAGAGAGACTAAGTGAGCCCTTGCCGAGACCTCGACTAACCCTCCATGCTTCAATATAATGCAGGGCAGGAGTCTACGCCATAACGAAGCTTCCTCCCCCTTTGCCTCTCACACACAGCACGTGGAATGACAGGGGAGATTGATGACAGGCATTTTCCCTCTCTGTCTCACTGCCAACGAAACGCGCGGAATAAAATTAGGAAGTCACATCCAATATCGCATGGTCTATTTGGAATCGCCCCTCCTGGATATGAACTGTCGATAGGCAACTGCGTCAGTCGTTTCTTTTAACGGGTCTTAGACGGTCTCCATAAACAGTGGCGGTATGCATGTTGTTTTTCAATTATCGGTTCGTTAGATGTACTCTCCTTGTGTTTGCTTCCCCCCCTGAAGGCCAGGCGTTTCTTTTGTTATTTACGGTAATTGGGAACGATTGATCTGTCGATGCAGGATTTAAGGTTTTTAAAGCTGTTTTTTTTCTGGACGGATGGAGTTGGATGGGAAGCCTTCGGGGGCTACTTTGTCTTCAGTTTGCTTTCTGATTTTTTTTTTTTTTTTTTGGGGGGGGGGAAGGGGGCTTTTTGGAGGTGGTGTCTTTATGGATGTAGTTGTTTTCGCCCCAGAATTCAAGGGCGTTTTTAGCAGAGGAATGTTATAGTTTTACGATTTTCACTGGGTAGTCTGGAATGGGGTTTTAAGAGAGTACTCTGCAACTACCATATTTCTACTTGTGATTCTGCTCCTTCAAATCATATAGCTGAATTTTGCTGGGTATTCAACTATATATATATATATATATATATATATATATAAACACACAATATATATATATATATATATATATATGTGTGTGTGTGTGTGTGTGTGTGTGTGTGTGTGTGTGTGTGTGTGTGTGTGTGTGTGTGTGTGTGTGTGTGTTCATATACACTTTATGTATACACATATATACTCATATATATACACACAGATATATATAATTGTATGTATATATACATATACATACATATATATATATGTATATAATATATATGTGTGTGTGCGTGTTGTTTGTATATATACATACATATACATATATATATATATATATATATATATATATATATATACATATATATGTATGTGTATGTAAATATATATGTTTAGTTGTTTATTTATATATGTGTATGTTTGTGTGTATGTATGTATATATAAATACTCTCTTGACCTTGTGTTGTTACATGTTCTTAGGTGTCTTCCTCACAGACGTTCATGAATGCCCTTTCATCTACATCTATTTTCGTCCCCACGTCCCTTAATCATCTCGCTCCTAAGAAGAAACGAAAGCACAAATCTCTCTCTCTTTCTCCCCATCATCAAAAAAATCTCTCCTTCCTAATCGCTTTAAATATTTCAAATCATTCCCCACTTCCGAGATATTTCTGTTTTGCTTCTCACGGTCTTCCTGGAGTTAAAGGAAGACTGTTCTAATCTCTTCGCTTCAGCCGCCTGCCTTCGTCAGCTCCCGGCTCTGTGTATAGAGGGCTGAGCTTAGTCAAGTACGAGGGAAGACGATCTTTCCGAAAATCTTGATACAAAATATATTTGCATGCACGTCCAAGTATGTATATATGCATGAGTAAGTTGTATAGTA
>NC_061852.1:13015423-13017923 GCF_019202785.1 Penaeus chinensis | reverse complement strand
TGCAGTCACAAGAAAGAGATGCTCAAACAGGTGTAATGCATGGCTCGTTGCAATTTTGCTTTCTTTTCAATTTGGAAGGGCAGCCTAACGGGGAAGAAACATAGATCAAGATAATCATATCTTCTGTCTTTGTTTAGCTAAGCCTAAGTTGCTTATTCATCATTTTTAAGTAGCGTAAGATTAACTTCAAAAATGCAATACACGGACTCTGTCTTCACTCTTCCTTGGGCCAGTTCAAGAGATCGGAAGGGGGCTGCTTTCACGTCCCCGATAACGGACACGAACGAAATATCGGCGAGATGCGGGAGAGACGATAGCAATAAACTAATCTTAAGAACCGTTGACAAGCAAGTCCCTCCGAAGACTTGCCCATCAAGAAAAATCCACCGACCAAGGCTGACGACCTGCGGTTTCCTCGACCAGGAGAACCTCCGATGGCCGGACTCGGGCAGCTGGCCGTCCGTGGCGTACGGCCTGCGCTCGGTGACGCTGCTGCTCGTGGTGAGCCTGATGAGCCCCGTGGGAGCCTTCTGCCCGCGCGGTTGCACATGTGACGACGTGGGTCTTCGCGTGCAGTGCATCCACGCCGACCTGGATGTCATCCCGATCCTGTTTCATCCGGGGACACTCGAGCTGAATCTGAGCTACAATAGAATTAAGACAATCTTAGAAGGACTCATATTCTACGGCGAGCTTCAGTACCTAGATCTCTCGCATAACGAAGTTGTTTCCGTTGGTTCTCAGAACTTCGCGTCGCAGAGAGTGCTCAACACGCTCGTGATCGGAAATAATAAGCTTTCGAAAATTCAGAGTAGAGCTTTCCTTGGCCTTTCTAATCTCACGCACTTAGATTTGAGCGACAACTATATCGAGTCGATTGAGAACAACGCTTTTGGCGCGCTCGTAAATTTAAAAACACTTGACCTGTCAAATAACAGAATAAAGAATCTAACAGTCAATACCTTCATGAAACTGCATGGACTCAGAAGCCTGAACCTGTGCAAAAATGAACTGAGAGAAATTTCAAGTGTAGTATTTGAACCGCTTAGGGAACTTCAAGACTTAGACCTGTGTTCGAATCAGTTAATGACTATTCAAGACTTTGCCTTTATGAGCCTGAAGAGTCTAGTGAATTTGAAATTAAGCAGCAACAAACTCCACTTCTTGCACGAAAAAGCTCTGAGTGGACTGGATTCCCTGAAAATTCTTAACTTGCGAGACAACGACATCCCAGCGGTTCCCAGTGACGTCCTGGCAGCCACGAGGGGCATGGAGCAGCTCGACCTGGGCATCAACCCGATCACGTCTCTGCCGTTTCGCCCGTTCAGGCACCTGGCGAGCCTCAGGAAACTGTACATATCAAGGTGCGAGAACCTCTCTGCCATCGACACCGGGGCTTTCATCGGCCTCGCCAAGCTGACAACTCTGGTCCTCAGCTTCAACCCACAATTAACGACCCTCGATCGTGACATATTCAAGCCTCTCCGCGGTCTCCGGCACTTGACGCTCAGAGGCAACGGTCTCAAGGGCTTTGATCGTTCTCTTGTTAGTCAAAATGCTCTTCAGTCTCTAGACCTGAGGGATAATAGCTTTGAGTGCAATTGTTCTCTAAAGTGGCTGCAGGAAGCGAGTTCGAATAAAACCCTCTCGCTGAAAATTGAGGAGATCTTGTGCGCTGGGCCAGAGCCACTAAAAGGGAGAAGACTTTCGGAGTTATCGGAGTATGATCTGGAGTGCTATGACAATGTGGTGGTGATGGCCTCGTGCGCCGCGGCCTTCATGACGCTGCTCCTCCTCTTCGTGGCCTTCGGGGTTCTCTACTACAAGAACTGTCGCAAGATGAAGGCGATGGTTCACGACAACTGGCCGGAGAAGATCGTGGCCACTTGGAAGGACCCCGAGTACGAGAAGCAAGTGGAGGACGAGGAGTACACCTTCCATTCCCTACGAGGCATCCAGCACATCCCAGTCACGGTCATTTGACAGGAGCTTAGTGGAGACCAGTCGCTACCTTCGGGTCTCCATGAGGAACTCATTGAAAGAACCAAGTCGTTCAAATCTCTCTCGAGCAATGACATCGACAAGAACAGAAGACTTCACGACATTCCGAGAACGAGCACGCAAGAGTATTTTTCGTCGCTGAAGTCGTCTCCAGCTGCCAATCAGGACGAGCAGTTCGGGGCGCACTCCTTGGATAACAGCATCGCGGGAAGCACGAGCAACCACAGCAGCAGCAGAAACGGATGCGTCCGTGTCTCGCAGTACTCGCCCCCATCCCCTCCCTCTGTTATAACAACCTCCAACTACTACAGCCAGGACAACCAGTACCCCATTTACGCCGAACCGCTCGTGAAGCCCAACTGCGGCAGCAAAAAAATAGCCAAGTCCTCCAAGGACTCGGGGTACTACTCGTGCGAATTCCTGGACCAGAACCCGTACTCGGAGTCCCTGAAGGAGACGGGCATGAAGTCCTCTCCTTCGTCACAGAGTCAGCCCCTCG
>NC_061852.1:12972923-12977923 GCF_019202785.1 Penaeus chinensis | reverse complement strand
AAGTCTGAAAGTTGGACTTAAGATGAACAAGAAAAGGCTCAAGTCGTGTAAACAGTGGAGTTCATTTTGAATAGGTACATGTATAAGGTTAAGCGTTTGGTGTAGTGGACAAGTATATATACCTAGAGCAACTCATACAAATAAACAAATCCAATGAAGAGGAAATACATTGACGAAATAGTGCAGGTTGGGGCCTCTTCGGCAGACACAGTAGCATATTAAGAGGTCCCATGCCATTACGTTTAAAGAGGTAAGTCTTTAACCAATACTACCTTCCTCATGACATATGGGTTAGAAACATGGACTACGACAAGGAAACTGGAGAGAAAAGTAGAACGTATCCAGAGAAGAATGAAAAGACCGATGCAGGTATTGGACTTAAGAGATAGGATGCGGAAAACATGGGTTGGGGAAAAGACCAAGTGGAAGGTATATTTAGGAGGCATTAAAAAAAAGAAACTGCCATGGACAGATGGACAAAGAAAGTAACACACTGTGACACAACAAACACAATAAGGTCAAGAGCCAAACTAGTGACAGGATGGCGTGTGTGTGTGTGCGCGTGTGCGTGTGCGTGTGCGTGTTGAGTATGCAAAGAAAAGATAGCGAGACAGAGATCCAGATGTAGGAAGAAAATGGTCATCCATGGTTTTACCATTGCATATAATGCAACATTTTATTGTAAAAAGAAATTGAAAACAAACATCATGAACTGAAAATGGATTTGAAAACACACATTGTTTGCTTTTCATACTGCCAAGGGCCATAAAGTTATGTTATTGTATAAAATCCATTTGGCTGTTCCTGTTAATTGGTTAAATACATTCTGACAAAATGGAAACGTTGAGAGTGCAGATGATGATGATAGTGATTATAATAATAACGATGATAATAATTATGGTGATGATGATTATTGCGATAATAATAATGATAACAATGATAGTGATAATAATAATGATAACAATGATAGTGATAATAATGATGATAATTGTATTAAATTAATGATAAAAAATAATGATAATTATAATAATCTAGTGGTTATATAATATTAGAAAAATGTATCATGATAATAATTATAATGATGATAATAATAATAATAATTAAAACAACAGCAACATCAATAATAATGATAACACACACTCTCTCTTCTCTCTTACACATATATAAACCAATAATAGTAAAACGTAATGCTAATATTGATCATGATACTACTACTACTACTATAATATCAATATTAAAAATAATAAGAATAATAGTAATAAAAAAAAAAACAATAACAAATGAACAACAACAATACTAATGACAATTAAGATGAGAATAATATCGATGAAGAATATGATCATAAATAGCTGTTCATGATATTAATTAAAGCAGGAAAAGCATTAAGCACCAAAACAATACCATTATCAGTCAGTGTAAAGAAACATCAAAATATCCTCATCACGTATCGCCAGGCCACAGAGCGACCTTCGACTGCAACACGCAATACACAGGATAACATCACACCTGCGGTTGACTGTTTGTTTGTTGACGAATGAGATTAGTTTAACACTTATATGTGGATATGTGTAATACACATATAGGTGGGCGTGAGTGAAGAGAGAGGGTGGTAGGGTGTTTTATGATTTTGAACAAGTACGTTTGGCTGTCCGTGTTTTATTTTTCAGTAGCAATTATTCTACTGTGCATGAAGTTATATCCCAACATGCACTAAAATACTATTTCCTGTTGGATATACATGGCTCGTTATTCCACACATGACAGCGCTCTATTAATCACACCATCTATCACGATACATGCTGTGAGCCCAAAACATTCATATTCTGTAGTATGTGATAAAATGGGCAGTTACCATGTCAGACAAACAGTTGGCTGAATATAAACTAACTGAATAAATATTCACAATTTGACAAATGTTAGCAAAGGATACAAAACATAATTCAAAGAAAAGGTAACGTTTATTCTCCTACGATCCAAACACATATAGTGGACATCAACAACCGGCACAACGAAAAATATCTTATTACGAAATCATAAAAGTGTAACTCTATCACAGTCGGTTAATACAGCCGCGGTATATGCAGCCGTAGCACCACATCAGGTACGCATGATTGTTTCATGGCGTCGAATACTGTTTCAGAGAATCGAACCAGCGATCCTCTTTTTAAGGCAAATATGTAGGTTTATATCCTAAAAGAAATATCCACCTAAGCTTTTCCTCATTATGGGTGTCGTTTTCTCTCGTGGCGCAGCTTCGAAGGTGTGACTGTAAGAGAAAGAGAAATGCATGTCATTGACGTGTTGTAAACATCTAAATGTGATTAAACAATACCCAAGTTGAAATGTGAAAATAATATGAAACAAAACAAGCCGAGTTTTTTCTGATGCCAAAAAAAAAAAAAAAAAACTCACCAAGAATGCATTCCATCCTCGACGACCATGTAGCCAGCCAGATTTCCACATCTGTAGCAATAATTTGGGGCAGAGAAGACAGTGACAACCTTCTCGTCGTGACACCACTGGAAACCGCCGTCCATCACTTGATGTGCTCGTGTAACACATTCGAGTCCATTATCTGTAGATAAAATAAGTCAAGGGTCAATGGGATTCCTAAACTTTGATTACGTGAACTGCTTATAACCTAAACAAGTCGCATAACAGTGTCCCTTTGTTATTGGCATTTTCGCAAGTTACTTTTACAAAGAAAATGAAAAAAACTTACTGTGTGTAAAGTCGTGCGAAATATCCGTTCCCCACATGTACCCAGCTCCGCGAGCGTTCATGCTCCAGCCAGCCCTCCACCCGGAATCGTCAGGATCAGACCACAACAGATCACACATGGCGCCTTCATGTGGCAGTTCCTGAAATCTGTCCAGGATCCTAATCTGGTCTAAGGTGTCCAAGGAAGGAGACAAACCACCGTGCATGCACATAATGCTGTCGTCGACGACGGCGGAGAGAGGGAGGGTGTCGAAGACTGCCATGAAGTGCGACCACGCAGCCGACGTGTTGTAAATGCTGAAACATTCGTCGTAAAACCCGTAAACTTGTGTAGTTTGGCGGGATTCATGGTTGCCTCGTAGTAGGGTGACGCGTTGGGGGTAACGGAGCTGTAGAAACAAGAAAATAAGCTTGTAAACATATAACATAATAATGCAGGTTCTTCTGCTCGCTATAGCAACAGATCAGTCTGCCCATTAATTCCTTTTATAAGGAAAGCCCAACGTTTACACAACAGCATTCACAAAAGCTCACCTTGAGCGCCAGCAGGAGGGAAACCACGACCACAGAGTAATATCCCCGATCCACGTAGTCTCCCATGAAGAGATAATTGACCTCAGGTGGTTCTCCGGCCACTTTGAAGAGCTCCAACAGATCATAGAACTGGCCGTGGATGTCTCCGCAGATCGTGACGGGCGATGAGACCTCAACCAGATTGCTCTCCTCCACTAAAACCTCTTGCACCTGAGGACAAGAAAGGCAATTTCTTAAATTAAGCAGTGAATATGAGTTTGTCGTACTAGAGTATGAAATACATTTAGCAAAATGCAGCTACACGACATCATAAAGTTCTCACCCTTACCTTCTTGCACAAGTTATCAACGTCCTTCAATGACAAAGGTTCCTTCTTCTTTAACTGGGCGATCCATGAATCCACATCGTTTGTAGAAGTCAAAGACAGATTAGCCATTCCGTCAAAATCCATAATTTCGTCAATCATTCTGCTGTGTGCAGACAACGGAAGTAGCACTTTGAATCACAAAAATCGTTATGAACGTTAACTACTGCACAGGGGCACAATGAATCCCAAAATGAAACTTCACACTCAAATGTCACTGTTATCGGTTTATATCTGCCAACAGGGAGGTATCACTTTTTCTTTTTACCTGCTAGTAATCAGTATCATAAATAGCAACCGGTAACCACAAACAAATTATTGCCAAAAGTCGTCTGTTCACTGTGGACGTCAACCAACTATTAACGTGGGATCACTTGGAAGATTCAGTGTGCACTGACAGCTATCAGGGTGTGAGTGTGTATATAAGCGGGCGAGTGAGTGAGGGGGGACCCGAGGGTGCAGAGTGAGGGAGCGAGGGACTGGGAAGGGTTGTAGCGTCAGGGAAGAGGGGGGAGGGGGAGGGGTGAAGGTAGCATGACGTCATTCTGAGTCACACATTGACTCCCCTTACCCGTCACCCTTCCTTTCCCTGCTCCCTTCCCCTTACCCCTCCCTTTTCCCTCCTCAACTCTCGCGTCCTTATACAACCATACACATATTCACATGATATTATAAAACTGATCTCGACAGAATTCCTCTGCGGACGATCAAGTTAATAAATTGCCACCGTGGCTTTTTAATTATTCAATACATTTTATTAATATCCGTGGTCTGAACTGGTCTAGGTCCACCCACACTTTAAATCCTTTGAATGATTTCACGCTATCAGGATTATAATGAATTTTAACAGTAATGGTTTTCTAAATCACTAAACGCGCATAGTCATACCTACATAGCTATGAATTATTTTCATAAAGCATCGCAAATAAGCAAAATATCAAGCGACTACCGGATATACAAGGAAATCAGAACTTGGTTGTCATAGAGCGTTTTCTATATGCATGGTGTAAACTTGCCTGACGACAGTGTTCTAGTGCACACGCCAGGAATATAAACCAGTCCATTGTGAGGGAATTTAAGAATCAAGTACAACATGGGCTGAAATACCGATACTTGTTTAGTACAGCTTTGAACCGTCCGAATGGCCTTCGAATTTTTTTTTCTAGCTTACAAACACAAAGAAAGGAAGGACAGATTTAAATATATTGACAACAAGCACAAAAATACGCGGGTTTACTCTCTCACGATATGGGTGAAATGTTGATACGTAAATCACATTAATAAACAAACAAATAACAGGAACATTTCAGAGGTGCGGGAGGGAGGGTCCTAAGGTGCCAACTAGGAAATTGGTATTTATTTAACGCTGTCCTACTAACCT
>NC_061852.1:12932923-12937923 GCF_019202785.1 Penaeus chinensis | reverse complement strand
CTCTCTTACTTTCTCTCTCTCTCTCTCTCTCTCTCTCTCTCTCTCTCTCTCTCTCTCTCTCTCTCTCTCTCTCTCTCTCTCTCTCTCTTCTCTCTCTCTCTTATCTCTCTCTCTCTCTCTCTCTCTCTCTCTCTCTCTCTCTCTCTCTCTCTCTCTCACTCACTCTCTCTCTCTCTCTCTCCTCCCTCCCACTTTCTCTCTACTCACCTACACATATGTCTATTTGTTTATCTGTTTTCATTATGTTTATCAACCTTTCCTTATGTTTTTCATACTTGTCCTGCTGTACATCTTACTGTCTCTTCGAATTTATATATAGCATACTTTTATAGAAAAAAATAAAACAATGAAATAACGAGCTTTAGTTAAAATAAGACAGCGGTTTCGTAATCTTCCTGGATTTCATCTTCAAGTCCCAAGACGAAAGGGAGAGGAAGGAGCAAAAGTGGGAGAGAGGAAGAAACAACAGGGTAAACACAGTGTTATTTTTTGTCCTTTCGACAGTCTCCTCGCTTCCCACATGCTCTGCCTACTCTCTTATGCCGGCCACCCTTCGCATAGACCGCCTGATCCTTCGATATGACCGCCCATGGGTTCATTTTTCCCTGTCCTCCCCTTCTCTGTGTTTACCACTTTCTCTCTTTCACTTTTTTACTCCTGCTTTCTTTCTCTTCAGATATGAATATGAAAGTCAGGAGGATTTCGAAACTGTTGTCTTAGTTTCAGTATATTTCGTTTCTGGGTTGTGTTTTTTTCTACCATAGTATCAAAACGATAGAGTGTTTTTTTTCCATTCGCAAAATACTATTTATACGTATATACAATAATCATATTCCACCTAATTGAACTATTGCCATGCTAGTAAACAGCAAACGATCTAATATGGATTATTTATGCTTACTCTGTAGGTAACAGTCATTATCAATATAATTCAATAAAATCAAAGACAGTAGGATTTCTTTCCTGATAGAGAGTGTAATACATATTTGGGCTTATACACCTCAGACATACAATTACTCGTTGTGTGTGTGCGTGTGTGTGCGACTCGTCTATGATTGCGAAAGTAAGGCGAAGTATGAAATCCATTTATTGCTAAAGATTTATTATAAACAATTTCCGACACAGCGCAACGCAGAGTTCTCCTTGCTTTTCGCCGATTTATACTCATCTTCCGAACGATCAGCGGAAGAGATAGGACTGGACGAAGCCGGAGGTTCCTTGGGTAAAGAAAGGCTGGTAGTTGTAGATGAGGGCAGCCGTTTCCTCCTCTTCGGTCGGGAACTTCTGGCTGTTCAGGCGAGCTGCCGAGAGAGGGAGGGAGGTCAGTGTGGGCGTGAGAGAGTCCAGTGTGGGCGTGAAGGTCAGTGTGGGCGTGAGGGAGTCAATTATGGGTGTTTGGGAGTCCAGTGTGGGCGTGAAGTCAGTGTGGGCGTGAGGGAGTGCAGTGTGGGCGTGAGGGAGGGAGGTCAGTGTGGGCGTGGGGGAGGGAGGTCAATGTGGACGCGAGGGAGCCTGGTATAGGCGTGAGGGAGTCCAGTCTGGGTGTGAATGAGTGCAGTGTGGGCGTGCAAAGTTTACAAAGAAACAAAGCAAAATCTAATATGTTGTAGTTATTCGCCTCTGACTGGTAAGCTCTACTTTAATGCTGTTTTGACTTTTTTTTTATTTATTTTTTTATAAAATTCTATTTTCTATTTCACAGGTTATGCTTGATTTGATTTCATTGTTCTGTCGTATTTTTCTGATTAATTACATGTTGCTCATTCTGTTTCGAGTTCCTTGTCTTTCTATATTTAGAAAGTTTTTCATTTTAAGACTAGAAATATAATATATAGATAGATAGATAGATAGATAAACCTCTTTCTCTCTCTTACTCATCCATTCTAACTCTTTCTCTGTCTCTTTCTGTCTGCCTGTCTGTATTTCTCTGTCTCTTTCTGTCTGCCTGTCTGTATTTCTCTCTCTCTCTCTCTCTCTCTCTCTCTCTCTCATTCTTACTCTCTCTCTCTCTCTCTCTCTCTCTCTCTCTCTCTCTCTCTCTCTCTCTCTCTCTCTCTCTCTCTCTCTCTCTCTCTCTCTCTCTTACTCTCACTCTCTCATTCTTACTCTCTCTCTCTCTCTCTCTCTCTCTCTCTCTCTCTCTCTCTCTCTCTCTCTCTCTCTCTCTCTCTCTCTCTCTCTCTCTCTCTTTCTCTCTCTCTATCCTCCTCCTTTTTTTTTTTTTTTATATATATACCATCTTAATACCCTCCTCTTTTCCACACCACACCCACATACCTTGATTAGCAAAGAAATTGGCGAAGTACTGCCCCGCGCCCACAGCCTGGGGCGTGTGGGGAATGGCGCTGTGAATCTCGTCGTCCTTCCACTCGAACTGGTTCTTCTCGGGGTGGAACTGGGAGCCGAAGATAGGGAGGGCGAAGTGTTCCATCAGCGCCACGTACTCGAGACCGTCGAAGTCGAAGCTCGTGGCCAGGAGTTTGAACTCGTCCGTGAGGCCAGAGAGGGTGAAGTTCTGAGGCGAAGAAGGGAGATGGAGAGGGATTGGAGAGAGAGAGAGAGAGAGAGAGAGAGAGAGAGAGAGAGAGAGAGAGAGAGAGAGAGAGAGAGAGAGAGAGAGAGAGAGAGAGAGAGAGAGAGAGAGAGAGAAGAGAGAGAGAGAGAGAGAGAGAGAGAGAGAGAGAGAGAGAGAGAGAGAGAGAGAGAGAGAGAGAGAGAGAGAGAGAGAGAAAGAGTGAGTGAGAGAGAGAGAGAGAGTGAGGGAGAGAATGTAGAATGGGAGTGAGAGGGAGACAGCGAGAGAATGAAGGATGAGAGAGAGAGAGAAAGAGAAAGAGAAAGTAAGAGAGAGAGAGAGAGAGAGAGAGAGAGAGAGAGAGAGAGAGAGAGAGAGAGAGAGAGAGAGAGAGAGAGAGAGAGAGAGAGAGAGAGTAGAATAGAAGTAAGAGGGTGAGAGGGAGAGAATGAAGGATGGGAGAGAGAGAGAAAATTACTAAAGCAATGGTTAAACAATGCTCTATGAAGCAAAATAAACAAATGCAACAAATTACAAATATCAAGAGATTAAAAAAAAAAAAAATAATAATAAAAATAAACTAAAAATTATAAAAAGAGACAAAACAACTAAATCACCTTTGTTGTATTTTTATCATCTTTTATTTCCTCTCTTTTCTGAAAGAGGGAAATCTAACAAGGGAGGATGGAAAGGAATATATATATATATATATATATATATATATATATATATATATATATATACATATATACACATATATATGGTAGTGGGGATCTGGTCCTGAGGAAATTGGAGTCACCTCTTAGCCACTTCGACCCAGAGTGGAGCACCTGTCAGGGTCCCATCTATCTGATGAATAGATAAGGGTAGAGGGGACCCTTTAGCTTTGGCTGGCAACCCTTCTAGAGACAGTGTCTCAGCAAAAACACTGTCAGGGAAGGCAACGGGAAACCACCATGGCTGTCCTTTCCCTTGTATTTACGGCAGGAAATGACCCTCAGTTCTTTGGAAAAGACTAGGCATCTTAAGTGAATTAACAGAGAAAAGAGGGTCATGGAAAAAATGGATGACAAAAAGGACCTTTCGGAGAAGAGAGCACTAGAAATGTACACACACACACACACACACACACACACACACATATATATGTATAGATACATACACACACACACACACACACACACACACACACACACACACACACATATATATATATATATATATATATATATATATATATATATATATATATATATACATACACACACACACACACACACACACACACACACACACACACACACACACACACACACATATATATATATATATATATATATATATATATGAATACTTACTATATCCATACAACTAAAGATAATCAAACCGTGTCAAACGACTATTTAGTATGACAATATAAAACTGAAATAAACAATCAAACAGTATTAAAAGAATCAGAAACAGAATCACAGACTCGCTGGACGGAAGCTTTACCTCAGGAGTCATACACTTCTTGTGGAAATTGACAGTCGTATTGCTGACCGTAAGATAACCGACAACGTAGTCTGGCATTTGTGCGAAGATACGGGAGTCCATGTAACCTGTAATTGAGGGTGAATAGCGCGTGGCTAAGATCTCCTGTGCAGTATTTGTTTTTTATGGAAAATGTATGATAAAATCTGGGGTGAATTGTGTAGGAGGATGACCTGTTTTGACGTTAGAAGGAGAAATGACAGTATTCCTTCAGGATATTTTCATCATTCCTAGATTAAGGCATATTAAATGACACACGGATAACACCAAGAAAGTTCAACACAGGCCACGAAGAACCTTAGAAGGAATGCCATAACGTATTGCAACCCGACTCTAGTCACAATGGCACGGCGACGTACCTTGTGCAACAGTGAGACGGTCAGCCTTGTTGATGGCACTGCAGCTGGTGAGCCATTTCTCCTCTCCAGCGGCGAGGTAAGTGATCATCTGGAATCCCTCGCGAGTACCCCAGAGTGGTAGATACACACCCCTTGCGTTTGCCTCTTTCACCTGCAAAGGAGAGGCAATAAAAGCGATTATTTTAGGCTTGGGTCAGAGGGTTTCCATAGAAACGCATTATAATCAAGTATATCGATTATCACCATTGTAATAATAACTATCACAAGTATACAGTTCTTCATTAATCTGTAAATATAACTATGCTATCTTGTCTAGCTTCTCATTTGCTCTTCTTAAATATAACAAATTGATTTTAGATGAACAGATAAACAACTAGCACAGTATTACTAATGTTTTTTTTAATTTAAAATCGTATGCCTAAAACAGCATTATTCCCCAACCCTTAATTACCTCTCCCCCCAACCCACTCAAAAATCTAGCATATATCAATACTAACAAGCTGGTATATCTTGGCACCAGCTGCTCCGTATCCACTGGAGTTGGTGATAGAGTTGGCACCTCCTGGGAACATAAACCTGCAAGAGATACCAGT
>NC_061852.1:12880423-12882923 GCF_019202785.1 Penaeus chinensis | reverse complement strand
GTACATAATGCGGATGGATCACCTTTCTGAAAGTTGCCCTTCTCAAGAAAACAACATAAATATTGAGTGCGTATATACAAGCGGGGGATTTCGACCAGAAAAACTGCTTCTTATCGATCCATTTTAGGTCTTGATTAATAGAGAAGGAAAGGCCTGTGATTTCGAAGTTCGAAGCCAAAAGGCATATGAGCGTTTTCTAGAGCGAGGGATAGACAGCTTTGCAAGAAAAGGTATTAAAATCGTTTAAAAATTATCTTTTGACAATCAAAATCACACACAAGTAGACGAGAGGATAGTGCGTTTGACTACAGAGATTAAGGGAAAGATACAGTATTTGAGAGGAGGAAGGCACCTTTGAAGAAAAAAGAAAAAGAGAAAGAAAGAATAAAAAAAAATGAAGTGATGAATAAGTAACTAAAACGTTTCGTCTTGTTTTATTTGTCATCCTCAGATGGAATCAGCGACAGTCTCTTCTCAATGAATGTATTCTACTAGAATATGAGCACAAAAATATGTTGCATCGAAAAAATCCGACTTTTTTAACCATATGCATAAAATCCGCAACACGAGCAAAAAATGGGGTATGAGTCCTCATGCTTGCTCGCTAAACTATTTGAAATTAATTTAATAAGACATAAGGACCAATTTAAAACTAGAACGACCATCTGATAACTGCAACACAGTACTATAATCACCGTCGAAAACAACTAGACAGGGCATACTCTTCTCACAATATACGATCAAGGCACTTGGAGTACTTAAGGTTTGCAACAGAGAGCAGATTAAAGATTAATCAAATTCGGATTATGGGATTGTGCAACATTGCATCACTCTTGGTATCTGGAATTCTAGAAAGAAGAAATTCAACACAACTATTCTTTTTTTTTTTTCTATGAACAAAAGAAGAGCTAAGCCTATATTCATACTATCCATAATACATAGAAATAAAATGAAAACCAATACTATGTGACGGCGGTATTATGAGCTTAGAATCCAAATATGAATTTAATCTAGATTGCACGATTACATTCCTGTAGCTGAGCACAACGGCTTCCCTGTGTGTGTGTGTGCAACTTGCATGGCTATGACTCGAACACCCTTCTAAAAATAAAAGTAATTTGTGATTTCAGTCCCCCCGCTTCGCTCTCTTGCAAAATGGCTTGCTGAATATCAAAACGGAGGTATGAAATAGTAAAACATTATGAACCAGAAATTCATCAGTTGCTGAAATTTGCGAATACTAATATTACCTTGTGAATTATGACACCATAGTATTTTACGTTCTCAAATAAAGGCCGAATACTCGGGACTTTACTTTACGTACTAATACTTCAGTATGAATATGAAAAATTCTCATGATTTTATTCCCAATATCGAAAAAATAAGAAACTATATAGATAAGTTCATGAAGAGATAAACAAAGACTCTATATATTTTGTTCGGTAAGAGACAAGAACCCACCAGGAATCTATATTATATGAGGTACATAAGTGATAAGTAAATAGTGATAGTGATAAGTGTTGTTAGGTAAAAAAAAAAAGTTTGTAAATAGCAGACCTCCACATAATGTCGCCACGGAAAAACATAAGTAAATAATAGGCATCTAAATACCATTTGCAGATAAAGAGGTAAATAAATATTCAGTCACTTGCGAAAATTTCCCTGTCAACTTCTCAGTTTTCCTGTACCAAACTTCTCGGCGAGTTTCAGCTAGAATTGTGGATAAAGACGCCCATTTGGCCGCTGGATAATCTCCGCTCCATTTCCTGGAAAAGTGTAGCAGAGTCCCATCGCTACGCCCATACGTGTGATACCTGTAGGAAGCTAAATTGAATGAGTTCAGTCTTCCGCGTTTATGTGTGTATTTGTGTGCGCATCTATATATATATATATATATATATATATATATATATATATATATATATATATGTATGTATGTATGTATGTATATGTGTATGCATATGTACAATTGTACATACAATATGTGTGTGTGTGTGTGTGTGTGTGTGTGTGTATGTGTGTGTGTGTTTGTGTGTGTATTTATGTGTGTGTGCGTGGGTGCGTGCGTGCGTGCGTGCACGCACACACACAGAGTGAGCGATGCATTAGATAAATAAATAGAAAGATAGAGAGTGTTTCACATTGCAAAAGGCAATATGAAACAGATCTAAATACGACAGAGGCTGATTTAGACTACTATCGATTAAGTGTCAAATGTCCCGATACCGTTAACAAGGTTTTACGGATAATGACTCTGGAAAAATGTCGATATGGATGTATGGGGCAATGCGTTTATTTTGTTTTTTATTACTCTCTCATTACGATCTGTTTACAAATGGTTATTTGCTGATATCATTCTCCTCATTTTTGACATATTTATTATCTACATAGTCTTGTATCATTACTTTGTTATTTACATCATTATTTTCATAATTTCCATCTTCATTGCTATCATCATCATTATCATTATTATTATTCATTATTATTATTATTATTATTA
>NC_061852.1:12865423-12867923 GCF_019202785.1 Penaeus chinensis | reverse complement strand
CACAACGCCTTTTTGACAATGTAATCAAGAGCTGTTTGTTCCTATACCGCAGCCAGGAAGTGATTCCCGTTGAGGAGGTATGGAGGACATAAGATTAGTAGGAATAATATGCGGTTTAATGGACGATACACGATGCGGAATTCCAGCTACTTGGCGAAAGACTAAACTAACCTCAAGAACTCAACTATCTAAGACTACATGTGTCATCAGATGATCTTAACCCGGATATTACCCACAGCATTAATACTAGCAAGAAAAACCTCTGCAAAAACGCTTCATGGGTTTTGTGCAACAGCAAGAGAAGTACGAGATTAAATAGAGATTAGAATGTCGAGACGGATATGTAGTACTGCAAGAACTGATGAAGCTATGAATGAGAGGGAAAAGACGGTCCGCGAAAGTAACAGAATAGGTGGGGGAAAATCCAGGAGAATAGGGTACAGCTATTTAGATAGGTGTAGACAGGTAAACGATGAAGTTAGAAATGGGAGGAGGAAGAGAGGGAAACCGAAGAGATGGAGGGGAAAAAGATAAAGAGGGGAAGAAGAAATAGACATAAGAGAGTGGAGGAGCTTATCAGGAATGGAGTCCTCATACGAAAATGAGAAAAGGAGGAAAGTAAAAAATAAAATGTATGTATACACTTTATATATGTATATGGTGTATGTATGAGTGTATTTCATTATTTGCTCGTTCATCCAACTCTTTCGTGAAAAGAGCTTATGGAAACAAAAATAAAAGGAAATTAATGTAAGACATGGAAAAAATCCTGACAACACAAAAAAATGACAATAGACACTTCTAAAAAAATATATTTATAAGCATGTCTTTTATTCTCTTTGTAAGCATTGTGTTCAAGAATAAAAGAGACACGAAAAATGTTTAATTAGTTCAAATATATGTTTTATGAATTCATTTCAAGATACTGAAGGCTAATGAACATGACTTTTTTATGGATTTCATTGTCTTTTGTTTATGCTTAAAGAATATTAACGCATTTGTGTAGTTGAAGTAAAGATAAAAAATAGTTTCGCTTTAAAATTTGAAATGAAAGATTATTGTTGTAGTCTGGAAACTGATCTCTCTTTTATCTCTCTTTCTTTACTGTTTAATTCTTTTCCCAAACATTTATAATTTGAATACACTTCATACATATATAAACAATGAGTACTGGATTAAAATCTTTGCAAAAGTATATCTGTTTGAGGATTTTTGACGCGAAATATTTCCGGAGACACTCTTTCTCTCTCTTTTGCTCCATCTCTCTCTTTCTCTCTTGACCTCTCTCTCTTTCTCTCTCTCTCTGTCTATCTATCTATCTCATTCTCTCTTTCTCTAGCTTTCCTCCCTCCTCACTCTCTCTCTTGTTCTCTCTCTCTCTCTCTGTCATTCTCTCTATCAATCATTCTTTCTTCTCTCAATCAATCATTCTTTCTTCTCGCGCTCTCTCTCTCTCTCTCTTTCTGTCATTCTTTCTATCTCTCATTCTCTCCTCTCTTTCTCTCTTTCTCTCTTTCTCTCTCTCTCTCTCTCTCTCTCTCTCTCCCTCCCTCCCTCCCTCCCTCCCTCCCTCCCTCCTCCCTCCCCCTCTCTCCCCCCCTCTCTCTCTCTCTCTCTCTCTCTCTCCTCCCCCCTCTCTCTCTTCGTTCCCCTCTCTTTTTCTTTCTATTTTACATATCCGTCCACCCCCCTGCGTCTGCCAGTATCTCTCATTTGGTAATACCGTATTTCCTTTGCATGGAAATAAAAACAAGACATTTCCTTTTAACGATACACAGATAAGCCGAGAAGCATAAAGTACATAAATCGGTCAGCGCTTACTTTTTTGAGCTGCCGTGGTTGGTGTTTTCGCAAAATTATATCAGTTTTCATCCTCCCAATGAGGAGAGAGGTGTTTACCTCGGCTATATGACATACGCATCGTCCGATTACAGTAACGACATATTTATTTTTGTTATTTTATCGACTTTATATGAGCATGTTTATTTAACTTCATTCAAAAATTTATCTCATGTTTTATAATATTAATGTTACTGACAATATGCAAAATCGAAGAAATCAATTGAGAAATCGTGTGTTTCAGAAGAAAAGTTTCCAGGTATTTCCAATGACTCTATCAGCAACGAAAATGATCTCTGTGTTCATGGTTTATTTTTTTGATCTCTGGATACAGAATGATCTAGAGATATATTTCACGCACAGGTAGGTTTCTTTGGTGAAAAAATAAGCCTATTAGAAACGAGGTGGAACTCCAGTAACGAATTTCAGGCTTATTTTCAGGCTAAATGGGCGGAGTTTAAACGATGACGTAAAAAAGCCCAACGCGTTACCGAAAGTCTGAACAGCTCTCCCAAGCGTTAGGAAAAATCAAGCGCGTTGGTACTTTTCTTGATATATCAAAGACGCCCTTAGAATGCTTAAAGGAAAGGAAATTGGACTCCACAAATAAGGTAATCAGCTGGAGCAAGACGTCGGTGGACAAAGAGAAACGTGGATCCTG
>NC_061852.1:12840423-12845423 GCF_019202785.1 Penaeus chinensis | reverse complement strand
TGCTTCAATACCATTATGTGATAATTTGTACCCACAGAAGCTGGCTTCAGATGCAGCCACAATGAACTTCTCTGCATTAAGCGTTATCCCGTGCTGTCGACACCTTGACAGGACTTCGTTTACACGTTGAAGGTGTGAGAGGTAGTCCTCATCATGTAGGAGAATGTCGTTCACAACCTTAATGCAGTTTGTTACTCCCTGAAGCGCCCTGTCACCTCGTAGACAAAAGGCGTCTCCTGTTGCTGCAAAACCCATGGGACCACGACAGTATCTGAAACGTCCATAAGGAGTGATAAATGTCGTCAGGTGTTGATCATCCTCATGCAGGGGTAGTTGCCAATAACCACAAAGAGCATCCACAGTTGTGAAGAACTTTGACTGCGGACTGATACTTCTGATGGCTGTAAATGGCGTTGGAGAAGGGTGGGCAGGGCGAGAGACTTGCCTATTGAGCTTTGATAGATCAGTGGTAATACGAACACCACCATTTGCTTTGGGAACAACAACCATTGGATGACACCATTCTGATGGTTCATCCTCCACTGGCTTTAAGATGCCTTGGGTCACTAATGACTCAAGCTCCTTTCTTGTTGGTTCCTGAAAAGCCAAAGGAATCATTCTGGGGGTGTGGATCGCGAAGGGCGTGGCATTCTCCCGCAGATGAATTCTCATGGGAGGGCCTACCATCGTCTTGAGTGGCCCAGACTGCAAGTCGTCCTTCTTCACCAACACATCTGCATACTGATGCAGGAAGTACTTCCTTGCTTCTTCAGGTGACTTCAGCTGGTTCAACGGTAAAGTCAGCAACTGAGGAGGGTTCGACATTGGTGTATTGCCCAGCCCATGGACTCGATTGGCAATGTGCACATCCGATATCTGCCTTGGGAAATAGTCCGGAACAATCCCTAATTCCTTGCAAGCAGTCCAAGAGAGCAGCGGGGTTGTAAGCGAAGGCTGAACATCAATCCAACATGTAGTCGAACAGTTGCCATAGGTGATGATTCCACGAAAAGATCCAGCCGCTGGTGGCATCTGGGACCCGTCCGCATTGTAGTATACTGTCTCTGCCGGTGGTGCTAAGTCTTCCTTTGAGAGGCCGAGACTACTAAGATGCTGGAGTCCAATGACAGTCGTGTCTGCACCTGTGTCAGGGATGAAGGCAAGACTACCTGATAAATCATTATGCCGAATTGACACGCGGACTTTAGGGGAAGGCTGAGGTTTCGGTCGTGCAGTAGAGGTGACACTCCTGGCAAATGACATTGAAGGGGATACTGAACTTACTACCTTCAATTCATGATTGGTGTCCTCTTCTTTTGTCTTAGCCTTCCGTTGCTTTGGGCAGCATTTATCATAGTGTCCCTGCCGGTTGCACACCTTGCATTTGGCATTCCTGGCAGGACACTTTGAAGCAGTAGCCCAGTGGCCTTTCTTACCACAAGCACGACATGTGGAAGTGGTGGCCCTGCACAAACCTTCCTCATGTTGATGACCACAGCAGTTGCAGGCCTTATTCGGCAGAGGTGAGCCAGGCCTCATCTTGGACTTCTGCTTCAGGGCAGCCTTTTTCTCTCTTTTATATTGAGAAACAGCACGTGAAGAAACTGGGTCCTTCAAAGCAGATGATGCAGTCTTTGACGATTCATGAGACCTGCATTTCTCCAAAACATCCTGCAACGTCACTGAGCGGTCCATTTCAATGAGCTTCTGGGTAAGTTCCTCATCTCGTATACCCATTAGAATGCCGTGTTTCTTCCACTGCTCACAGCATGCTTGGTCCTGTGCCTTGCAAAGGTCTATCTCCTGTGACAAGATTTTCAGCCGTATCCAAAAGTCATCGAAGCTCTCGCCGTCTGCTTGCTTGCACTCGGAGAAGGCCTTCCGACGCAGTGCCTCATTACTTGCATTTTTGATATGCGTTTCGAGCTTTGTCAAGACATCGTCCACTGAGCATGTTGGGTCTGCGGGCACGTCCAACTTGTGCTCCAGCACCCGTCGCATCTCAGAGGTAAGGCACAGGCGTAGCTGTATATGCTGCTTTGATAACGGCAGGTTGAGGAGATCCACCATCACAGCATAATCGGACCATTCGCGCTTCCATTCTCGAAACTGTTGGGGACTCGCATCTGCTGTTAATGCTTTCGGAGGCTGTATTGTTGCCTTCGGGGTCGGCGGAGTATGCGAAGCAGTGGACGCGGCAGAACTGCTCACTGGCGAACTCGCAGGTTGCTGGGGGGTGAGGCGAAGGATCAGCTCCTGAAAACGAGCAGACTCCTCGTTCCTGCGTGCGTCTTCCTCCTTCCGGCGGGCTTCTTCCTCCTTCCGGCGGGCTTCTTCCTCCTTCCGGCGGGCTTCTTCCTCCTTCCGACGGGCTTCATCCTCCTTCCGGCGGGCTTCTTCCTCTTTCCGGCGGGCTTCTTCCTCTCGTCGATAACGCTTTTCCTCGTCCTCTTTCCGGCGGGCTTCTTCCTCCTTCCGGCGGGCTTCGTCCCTCTGAAGTATCCACTGCAGCAATGTAGCAACATCTGTGGGAGGTGGGGTGCTGGCACTGGCTCCTGCGGACTCTTCAAGGCTGGAGTCAGGCTTCTCAGGGTCGCTCTTACTGGTATCTTCTTTTTTCTTCCCTTTACCCATTGTAACGTGGTAAGGGTGTCAAGATTATACAGCAAAATCGCCGAAAATCCGGTGAAAATACGTAAAAGTAGAGCGAGGCAGCGAGTGTTGTGGCACTGTGCGCGGTGCCAATGCGGTGACGTCACGGCAGACACGTGCGGGCAGGCGAGCCACGAGCGCGAGAGATCAGTCGCTCACGAAGCGTCGTAGAGAGCGCAGGATTATACCTCGCTCCTACAAAACCTCAATATGCTTCGGTCCGGCTCCCTTATGCAACAAATAATGTCCCCTGAGCACACTAAACACTGCACGAACACTATAGGCACTGCACAATACACATCACTACACTAAAGCACCACACCGTTGCAAATGAAGTACACTGCCGAGCGGGTTGATTGCTGACCTAGCACGAGGGTGGACGAGGCGCGGGGCCGGCGACAGGCCATGAGGTCGCGGAGGCCTGGGGCAGGCAACAATAACAGGCGTCAGAACTGAATTTGCTGGATCACTGCGCCATGTTCGTCTTCTACGATTGCTTGGTGTTTCTCCATGATGGTTGAGGGTGAAGAAAACACCGATGAAAACTAAAGTAGGTTCATTGGAGATCAGCTCTGACAAAATAAATACGGAACTCTTCCTGTTCCTCTGCCCCACACGCCAGGCTCCGTCTGCGACTGTCTACTGCCAGACGTGTGACTACAGAGACAAACTAAAATGTTGTACTCTATAACATACAGAGATTCTCACTCTTTCATATAGGTGATATGCTACATATAATATAAACTAAACATAATGTTCTATATTTCACATGGGGGAACATATCACACAAAAGACAGTGTATAATATATAATCACATAATTATCACTAACTACGTACGATAATGTCATCACAATACGTATGCACTGGCATCACAACGTGGCACTCACAACTCACTTCATTGTCATAACTCACTTCATTTACAACCCACAAATAATAATAATGGTAATGGTAATTATAATAATAATAATAACAATAGTAATAATAATAATAATAATAATAATAATAATAATAATAGTGACAATAATAAGAATAAGGATGATAATGATATTAATAATGATAAGAACAAGAAGAAGGAAAGAAAAGGAAGAAAAAAAAAAGGCGTCATTGTAGTAGTATTTACAAAGGAGAAGGAAGAGGAAAAGATAATAATAATGAAGGTGAAATGCAACATGAGAAACAACGAGAGCAACAACAGAAAAAGGGAGAAAGAGGGGGATGAAGAAAAAGAGTAGGAGGACGTGAAGGAGGAGGAGAAGGAAGAGGATAATGAGGAGGAGGAAGACAATGATGATAATGATAATAATGATACTGATACTGATAATGATATAGATAATGATAATGATTATAATGTCAATTCAGTGATATATAGTTGATCGACTGATGTGTACTCCATGGAAAAAAACGTAAAGGACTCGACCTTTGACCTCTGAGTCTGTCTATTAATCTACTTTATTTATTTATTTATTTATTTTCATAAAGAACAAGTTTTATTCCTCAATTCGCGTTCAAATTATATCTTTATTAATTGTTGATTTTACGTAAAGTTCCCGATTTACCTTATATTTGCATTCAACCGTCTGTCGCCTGGTGTTATTTGATTCAACATCAACATTGATTTATGACATGGATGTCGAGTTAATTCTCTATAGAAATATAATAAGAGATAAAATAATCCTGAGCATCCGTTATAGTTCAGAATCCCTGCATGTTTTAATCCTGTTTAATCAATTAGCAACATTGTGACAGCGGTTGATGTGTTCTGACACCTTTGCTTCTCGCGAATGGCATTTTGTTCCAGGTGTTATTAAGCACTGAAAGAGGTTGACCAGTTGTTTATTTTGCTTGGACAGCGCTGAAATAAGGAAAATTGGAGTTCACTTTTTTTCGTCTTTTTAATCTTGTTTTTTTTTTATTCACTGATACTGTAATTTCCTTTTTTTATGTGGAATGACACTTTGTTTTCCACTGGCACTATTCCAACTTTTTTCAACTTTCAAAATATTTTTCAGTTTATTCTGTCTAAAGAAGTTAGATAATCATAAATTTGTTTATTTAAAACTCTTTCATCGGGTTCAGATGTTTGTACAGTCCAAAAGCTTCTTTTCCCAATTTTATTTTTCTAAAGTTCCCGTTCAATTTCTTTTCCTAATTGGGATCCTTATTTTTACTTATTCACTATTCATTGATTTATTTTATTTTTCTTTAGAAATATTTGACCGTCGCGTCCTCGATAGTTCGTGCTTCATTTTATTTATTTATTTATTTATTTATTCTATTTTTTTCAGAAATATTTCACCGGCGCTTCCTCGGTATTTCTGCTTCTTCGTGTTATCCGTGATACCCCATGC
>NC_061852.1:12810423-12815423 GCF_019202785.1 Penaeus chinensis | reverse complement strand
CATGAATCCAAAACACAGAAACAATTACATACATGCATTTTTGTGTGTATATATTTATTTATATATATATGTATGTATGTATGTATGTATGTATGTATGTATGTATTTATGTATGTATGTATGTATATACATATATATATACACACACACACACATACACATACACACACACACACACATATATATATATATATGTGTGTGTGTGTGTGTGTGTGTGTGTATACGGATATATGAATAGATGATAACACGCACATATGAAGTATGCATGAAAGCCTTCATGTCTGCGTTCGTGAAATGTAAACCCAATGATGAATGTGTAATGGAAACAGTTTGCTTCGTGTTCAAATAGGAGACAGAGAGAGGGAGAGAGAGAGAAAGAGCGAGAGAGAGAGAGAGAGAGAGAGAGAGAGAGAGAGAGAGAGAGAGAGAGAGAGAGAGAGAGAGAGAGAGAGAGAGAGAGGGAGGGAGTGAGAAAGAGAGAGAGAGAGAGAGAAAGAGAGAGAGAGAGAGAGAGAGAGAGAGAGAGAGAGAGAGAGAGAGAGAGAGAGAGAGAGTTACGAATACTGTAATCGTCGTTGGTTACATACAGGCAGACAGAAAAAAAGGCAGACACACATAATGAGTGAGACCGGGACAGATAAATAAACACATACATAGTAAGATAAAGATAAATCGTGGATGAGGTTACATACATACAGACAGACAGAAAACGAGACTAATACACAAATAGTGAGTGAGGTTAGGCAGAGAAGCAAACATATACAAGTAGGTCAGAGTTTTTTTTTATGACCTTTACATCTATGACATTTACGTTTTTTATAAGCCAGCGTAAGCAAAACCTAGATTACATAGAGAAACAAAATGAACTCTCTGAATTTAACCAACAGACAAAAGGAAAAAACACATATGAAATAAGTAGATGAAGAAAAAAGAGTAAGGAAGAAATGAAATAAGTAGATGAAGAAAAAAGAGAAAGAAAGAAATGAAATACGTAGATGAAGAAAAAGAGAAAGAAATAGTATATATGGACATAAAATATCTTATAGATTATTATATGTTTTCATTGCTATTTTTTTTTTTACTGTTACTTTACTCTTGCTTTTATTCCTGATAATTGATACATTTATTCCTAGTTATTTCTATATCATTAAGAGAGAAAAGAAGTTAATTTGGTCTTCTGATATCTGTCCCTATATTTTGGAATATCGTGTTATTTTGCACCTTAATATAATCTAGTACATCCTCTCTTAATGGCGTCATGAAATATTTGCATATGAAAATTTTGTTAACGAGTCAAAATAGATTATAATTCATCAGGTACCCGATATTTAATTAACTCTTCAACATGCGTTATTCTAATTCAAAAGCAATTCATCAGCTCTAATATATTTGATGCATCAACAATTATCGGACTGTTTAGCCCATAAATTGTCTGATATCCAAGTAAACAACAGTATAAGAGTAAATGTAAAAGTAAGAATCAGTATACGTCGTACAAAATCCTCAATATTCATAAACTTGCCTTTATTGTTGAAATGTTAACCGACGTATACATTTTTGTTTGTTTGTTTTTTATTCTAAACGTTTATGCCAAAAGGGTCGTTGTTTTTTATTTACCTTTATACGTTTTGATATCATTGTTTTGCTTACAACATCAAATAATACAGGTTATAAGCCACGCACTCCTTGCTGGGAAGGTAGTGGGTGGCGGGAAGCTTAGCGGGTCAGAGACAAAAACAAACACATGTTGTCTAATACGAGCTCGGAAGGGAACCGTTACTCGCGTCCGGTATGGCCGCTCGTATAAGCCAACATGTGTTTGTTCTTGCCTCTGCCTGCTATGCTTCCCTATACCCTCTGCCCTTCTAGCAAATCGCGTGCAGTGTGACCGTACCCTAAGGGCTAGAACGGTGTGTTCTTTCGAAAGGATTTCATTTGGGAAGTGGACAACGTTACCCCGAGTCAATGCCTTTCCTGACCTCGAGCGGAAGCTATGGCCTTATATGGAGACGGTGTTCGCAGAAAGTTTTGTGTGTTTTGTGTGTTTTGTGTGTGTGTGTGTGTGTGTGTGTGTGTGTGTGTGTGTGTGTGTGTGTGTGTGTGTTTGTGTGTGTGTGTGAGTGTGTGTGTGTGTGTGTGTGTGTGTGTGTGTTTGTGTGTATTCATGTGTTTGTGTTTGAGAAAGAGAGTGAAGTAGATAGGTACATAGAGAAAGAGAATAAAAAAGAGAGAACAAGACAATGTGATTTGAGTGAGAAAACATCAACATAAAAATGTTTGCACGCTCATGTATCTCTCATCCCTGTTCAATAATCTCCTCTTTCATGCATTCCAGGTTTTATAATTTCCCTTCAGGTGAGCTGAATGAGCCTTTGCCTTCCGCTGTATGAGAAAGCGAGGAAGCTCCACATAACGCGTTGCTCAATGTAAACAGCTGTACCGAGGCAGTGCCATAACCTCAGTGTGAATTATTTATACAGGCATTCACATAATTAAATCACAATTGCTTACTTTTTTATCTTCCTTTTGGTCCTTCGTTTTCCATGTTGTGATTGTGAGTGTGATCAAGCGAGCTTTTTCTGTAAAAGGACCTCATGGAATATGAAAAAAGAAAAGAAATAAGAAGATCGACAGGTCCCTACCACACTTTACAGCGCTTCCAGTACCGGTATATACTCGTAGGCTTGCTATTAGGCCAATAATCCATGTCGGAATTCCCCTAAGTCCCATAGAGTCAAACGCCTTCTTGAGGTCGATGTAGGCCGTGAGCAACCCACGACCGAATTCACGGCGGCGTTCCTCGGCGACTCAAGCGCTAGGATACGGTCTATTGTGGACTTGCCAGGAGTGAATCCAGATTCCGGTCTCTGGTGCCTTAGTAGGTGGTCGCAGATTCGTTTCAGAAGAATGTGGAGTACATATGCATATATATATATATATATATATATATATATATATATATATATATATATATATATACGTATATATGTATATATATGCATATATATATATATACGTATATATGTATATATGTATATATATATGCATATGTATATATATATACATATATATATATATATATATATATATATATATATATATGTGTGTGTGTGTGTGTGTGTGTGTGTGTACACACACACACACACACACACACTCACACACACACACACACACACACACACACACACACACACACACACACACACGCATCTGTGAGTGTGTGTGTTGTAGGTATACGCTTACATTCTCAACACAAAAATCCCCGAAATTTCCCCAGCATCGTAAGGAACTGAAGGTCACGGTTATATCCAATAGCAGTACGCTGTAAAAGGATGCTGTCGTTTTAGGGGCGCAACAACATTAAGATGAGCCATAAGATAGTCAATTGGCTGGTAAGCAGATGCCGAGGATTGGGGATGTTAAAACTAAAAATAGTCAGTCGTATGTGTGCTGTTTCTCCCAAGCATTTTTTTCTTCGTACATTTTATTTATTCATTTATTTTATTTCATTTAACTAAGGTTGGCCATATCTTGGAATATTAACATATTTTAAAGACCTAATAGATACAAGTAAAACAAAAAAAAGGCATTCATTTACGTTTTATAAGCGAATTATATAATACAGGCTTTTAGCATAACAATTCAGTTTTATAAGGATAAACCAAGGATTCCTTTCCCGACCTTGTATCATGATGGGAATGTGGTCTGTGAAAGATAAAAACGCCTTTAAAAGTCTATATTTTAACATTCTTATTCAGCTTTTATTCAACCACGTTACGCTGAGAAGCAAGTGGAACATTTCTCAATAGTTTATCATTATAAGGACGCTGTGTGAGGAATTGTTTACTTCATTAGAATATTCGAAATAAATCAGAAAGCTTATCATAAAACAAGTTAGGAGTCTATTAATCCAACTACCTATCTCTATCTCTATAACTATATCTACATCTATATCTAAATTTGTCTCAATATTAGCATCTATATCTATATCTATGCCTGTATCTGTCATTTTAACAATATCTATATCAAGCTATATCTATAACTACAGTATATATATATAAGTCTGTACCTGTATTAGTATCAGTTCACTTTCACTTTTACACTCTTGCTGAATCACGCTACCACAAATTAACGTAATTTTTTTTTTTTTTTTTTTTTTTAAGCCGTACTACAATATCTGACATCATTAATTATAATGAAATTAATATATAGATTGTTAGACCTTCCTGCTGTTTACGTCAGGAGAGTTGGGTCAGTTAATTAATTGCTTCGAAATACGAAAAAAAAATACAATAATTGATTTTCCGATTATAGCACAGCTGGCATTATTATGTAGTTTTTCTCCTTGTGTTGGCTTAGTGTTTAATGATTTTACATTACGTTTTGTATGTATGTATATATATATATATATATATATATATATATATATATATGTATATATATGTATATATATGTATGTATTATATATATATATATATATATATATATATATATATATATATATATATGCACACACACACACACACACACACACACACACACACACACACACACTCACACACACACACACACACACACACACACACACACACATATATATATCTCTCTCTCTATATATATATGTATATATATATACATATATGTATGTATATTCATCCTAACATAGTTGTCAACAACAACATTAATATGAATACACACCTTTGTAATACACCTACTGCTGGGTTCCCTTACCCTTTCCCCCGCTCCCCACCCGGGTATCCACACTCGCTTTTCTCGGCTCTTGCATCTTGCACAGTGGCTTGAAAACGGTATGTAAGATTTTTTCACTTTATATTTTTTGCATATATGTTTATTACTCCGTTTTACTGTTTGTTTTTATTTCTAAAAAATATATCAATTAAGAAATGATTTTCAACATCGCCAGGTCACAAAATTGATTGATCAAGGGGCATTGGCGAAAAATGATGATTTTACGAGGCCATATATGTAATTAACGTTTC
>NC_061852.1:12797923-12800423 GCF_019202785.1 Penaeus chinensis | reverse complement strand
TACTAGTGTCCGCATGTATAGATCTCTTAAGAACGTTAAAGAACTCCTCAAGCTAGTCTGGTGCTGATTAGATCAGAGGCTGGACAGGTTTCCCATGCTTCCTAACAGTGATCAAGGGGTCGTTCTCCCCATAGTCTAAATAAAAACAGATCTTCCTGACAATTTGTGTCTGCATTTCACACCTATTATGACGTTAAGGATATATTTAAGATCTGTCCAGCTAGGTCCCATTAAGAAATATATCCAAGGTGTAAGTAGACGCGTATTTCAGATCCCCAGTGTTCTTTCGCGGGACAAATATCACAGAATTTAAATGCCATTGTATTTTTTTAGACACTCGATGCATTTTCTCTTGTTATCGAATTCGCACACTGACGTCATGAAGATCCTCTCCCTCAAGTGGGTGTCTCGACCTCTCCTTCCTCAGACCCTGGTCCTCCCTTTGGGATTATAGGATCCGTAGCCCTCTTACCATGTCGGGTGGGAAGGGAAATTGCCCTCACCCTGGCGTCTCCTTCCATTTGGCTCGCTACCGGTATGTCTCTCGAGCAAGCAGGCTGGTCTATTATGTTAATTATTGTTATTAACGATTTTCATTATCAGTTTTATGGATTCTGTCATTAGTGTTATTATTTTTGATGTTACTGTTTGTGTAGTTATTTGTAATAATATCTTTACTGTATTACCGATATCATTATCATGATCATTATCATTATCATCATTATTATTGTTATTATAGGTAATTTTTATTTTAACGTTATTGTTATTGTTATTATTATTAATATAATTATCATTATTTTTATTATTATTATAATTATTACTATTACTATTACTATTTTCATTCCTATTCCTATTATTACTCTTGTTATTGTTATTATCAATTATATTATTATTCTTATTATTATCATTATCATTATCATTATTATTATCATTATCTTTATCATCATCATTATCATTATCATTATTATTATTACTAATATTATTATCATCATTACCAGTTTAATTAATATCATTAATATTATTATAATTATTATCATTATTACTATTATTATTATCATTATCATTAACATTATGATTATTATCATTAATATTAAGGTTTTTCTTATTTTCATTAGCATTTTTATTGTTACCTCTGTTACTGTTGTTAATAATAAGATTATTATTATTATTATCATTATCATTATCATTATTATTAACATTATTATCAATATTATCATCAATATCAATAATGCTGTTATTGTTGGCATTATTGTTATCATCATCATCGTCATCATCATCATTATTATATTATTTTGTCTTTAAGTGATGATTATCTCTTAACGGTAAAATGTCATATATATGCATATATATACATATATATACATATACATACACACACATATATGTACATATATATATGTATATGTATACATATATATATATATAAATATATATATATATATATGTGTATATATATATATATATATGTATATATATATATATATATGTATATATATATGTATATATATAAATGGTAGAAAAACCCACAATGTAAAACTAGTTTTACATTGTGGGTTTTCTACCATAGTATCAACACGGTAGAGTGTTTTCACATTTCATATATATATATATATATATATATATATATATATATATATATATATACATATATATATATATATATACATATATATATATATATATATATATATATATATGTATGTATGTATTTATATATAAATATATATATATATATGTATTTATATATATATATATATATGTATATATATATATATAAATATATATATATATATGATATATTACGTTAAAGAGTATTCATCACTTGGGGACAAAACAAAAGATTATGAACACATCATGGTTAACTGAAGATAAAATGGGCTAAAGCTTTGATATTGCATTTCGATATTTTTGTCATACTATTGAATAAATAAATACATTCACTTCGGGCAAAGTTGCACGTCAGCCTACTGGAAAATGTTTCTTATTCCGTCCTTAAGGCACATCCAAAGTCATGTGGAATTCATGTTGATCAAAGACACACTTCATTAAACTGAGTGCAAAATCTTTACATGTTTGTAGACAGGCAGTTCTATGCACTCTGCCAAAGGTCATATCCAATATCCCCAATGCATTCTAGTGTAAAATGTCTATATTTTGACGTGATAACCATTATATATGCTATTTTGGTATCTTTGATCGGATTAAGATAATGGCGCTGAGTAAAGGGGGATGTGTGTGTGAGAGAGAGATAGAGAGGGTAGGGGGGAAAGAGAGAGAGAGAGAGAGAGAGAGAGAGAGAGAGAGAGAGAGAGAGAGAGAGAGAGAGAGAGAGAGAGAGAGAGAGAGAGAGAGAGAGCGAGAGAGAGAGAGAGAGAGAAAGAAACAAAGAAAGAGAGAGAGCGAGAGAGAGAAATGTCTGTATAGCCGTAAAATTTACAACTTTCAATGACCTGTTACATATAGAGAAAGAAGAGGAACTGAACAAAATACGCAATAGGTT
>NC_061852.1:12765423-12770423 GCF_019202785.1 Penaeus chinensis | reverse complement strand
CTCTCTCTCTCTCTCTCTGTCTCTCTGTCTGTCTCTCTCTCTCTCTCTCTCTCTCTCTCTCTCTCTCTCTCTCTTTCTCTCTTTTTTGTTCCCTCCATATATTCTCTTTCCCTTTTTTCTTACCATTGCCCCATCCTTCTCTTTCTCCTCCATTCCCATTTCTCTCTCCTTTTGCTTCCCCCTTCTTTCCATTTCATAGTCCTTCTCCTCCCCTCCCTTTTCCTTTCTTATCTTATTATCTCCAAGATATTTCCCTCTTTCTCATTTCTCACCAAACTCCCCCTCCTTTTCTTACCAAATACTCTATCCTCCTTCCTTCCTTTATCCACACTTTCCTTCCAATTCTTCCCCTTTTCTCTATCCCCCTCTTCAGCCCTCCTTTCCCTCTTTCAATACCCTTCCTTTCTCCCACACAAGTTTCCTTTCCCTTCTTCCTATTACCTCCCCCCCCCCCCCATTTCTTCTTTAACTCTCTCTTTTTCCCTTTTCTCATATTCTTCCTTTCCTTCCCCTTCTGTTATATATTTTTCTTCAGTTCTTCCCTCTTTTCCCTCTCCCCCTATTCTTCTCCTTCCCTTTTCTCTCTATCTCCTTTTTTCCGATACCTTTCCTTCTTTCTCCAAAACTTATCCCATTCTGTCTATTTATCTTTCTCTATCCTTTTTCTTCTCTCCCACTCCCTGTTCTCCCTCTCCAGCACCCTTCCCCATCCCTTTTCTTCCCTTTCTCTCTAACTCCTTCCACTTTTTCTCTCTAAATCCTATCCCTTTCTGCCTATTTATCTATCTCCATCCTAATTCCCTCTTCCCACTCCCTGTGCTGTCTCTCCCGCACCCTTCCCATCTCCTGTTCTTCCCTTTCTCTCTAACTCTTTCCACTTTTTCTCTCTAAACCCTATACCTTTCTGCCTATTTATCTATCTCTTTCCTAATTCCCTCTCCCCACTCCCTGTGCTGTCTCCCCCGGACCCTTCCCATCCCCTGTTCCGGGCGTTTATGTACCTGATATCCGGTGCGCCGTCTGATGCGGGGGTTGGGTGGGGGGTGGGGGTGGGGGGGTTATCTCCGTCTACTTTCTGCTTTTATTTCGTTCGTTCTCTCTCTCTGTCGTTTTCTTGGTACGCACACTTATGTACACATACATACTTACGCACACATACTCGTACGTACATCTGTTGTGTGTGTGTGTGTGTGTGAGTATGTGTGTGTGTGTGTGTGTGTGTGTGTGTGTGTGTGTGTGTGTGTGTTTGCGTTTGTGTATGCATGTGTGTGTCTATGTATCTAGGTAGCTATTGTATCTATTTATACATCTATATCTAAGTATCTATCTATAGATATATATTTATATATCTATAGTTATCTATCTATCTATCCATCCATATATATATCTATCTACATATGCATATATACACATCTATTTATCAATATATATAAATCTATCTATCTATCCATCTATCTATCGCCCTGTATATCAATATTTTTATATGAATCTATGTATCAATCTATCTATCTGTAGACATACATACATAGACATCCAAACACATCTGTAAATATGAAACTCGTGGCGTAGTTAACTCTCATAGACACTTATTCAGGGCATCGGCTTGCAACCAATATATCAATTTCTATCTATATCTATCTATCTGCAAACCTATCTTCATCTATCTGTCTATTTACATACATACATACACACGCACGCGGATCCATATAAAAAACACGTGGCGTAGTTGATTCCCATAGACCCCCACAAGTATTCAGAGCATCCGGCACGCATTCTATCTATTTATCAATATCTATCTAAATCTATCTCTATCCATCTATCTACATACATACATATATAAACATTCACACGCACCCATATATAAAATTCGTGACATAGTTGATTCTCATAGCATCCAGCGTGCTCTTTATATATCTATCAATACCAATCTATATATCTACATACATACATACATACCGACATACATACATACATACATACATACATACATACATACATACATATACACACACCCACATATACATACAGGCATACATACACACACATACACACGCATCTATATATAAGCGCGCGCCATATATATTTATCAACACCGCTATCTCTCTATCTACATACATACCAAAAAAAGTCAAAGTTGGTCCTATGTCCATGTCAACGTAGAGGACATGTTAACAGAGGAACACGCTAACTAAGCCGCGGGATGTTGCGGTAGGATGGCCAGTTCCTTGCCGCCCCGACTTCGACCCCAACATGCTGACGTCAGCATATCAGTACTCATTCACAGCTGAGTCACAGCTGAGTCGATCCTGGGTTCGCGCCCAGCCGTGGCAAAGCCAGCCCTTTACCACTGAGCTATGCCACCCTCTACATACATACATGCATAAACACACATCCACACATACATACATACATACATATACATACACCCACACATACATACATACATACATATACACCCACCCACACACCCACATATACATACGTACATACATACATACATACATATACACCCACCCACACACCCACACATACATACGTACATACATATACACCCACCCACACACCCACGCATACATACATACATACATATACACCCACCCATACATACATACATACTTATACACCCACCCACACACCCACACATACATACATACATACATATACACCCACCCATACACCCACACATACATACGTACATACATACATATACACCCACCCACACACCCACACCTACATACGTACATACATGCATACATATACACCCACCCACACATACATTCAGGCATACATATACACACATCCCCACGCATCCATATATAAAACGCGCGGCATAGTTGGTTCTCATAGACCCCCACAAGTATTCAGGGCATCCGGCACGCACTCAGGAGTCGACCGCAGCCCGAACACCACGGCGCCTGCATTCTCGGTAAATTCTTCCAGCGACCAGCCTGGAATCGCTGGCAGTTTCTCAACTAATCACGAGTGGAATAAATGGAACTGGGGAGAAGGTAGTAGATGGGATGATAGCGAGGGAAGGAAGTAGTGGATAATAAAGTGAAGATAGATGTAGACGTATTTGATAACTAGTTAGGAAGACTATATAGTTTTCGTCATTCATAATCATCACCATCATAGTAATAACACACACACACACACACACACACACACACACACACACACACACACACACACACACACACACACACACACACACACACACACACACACATACACACACACGCGCGCACACACACACGCACGCACACATGAGTGTTTTCCGATTTATTAAATACAGATATTTCAAATAAATCAAATTCTGCGCTCTTTCTGAGTATTATATATATATATATATATATATATATATATATATATATATATATTTGTACACACACACACACACACACACACACACACGTTTTTATCATGGAAGAGGGTTTTAAAGCCATCGTTCTTATATCTCTCTATATCTATATCTACACACGCACACATGAGTGTGTGTTTGTGTGTGTGTGTGTGTGTGTGCGCGTGTGTAGATATAGATATAGAGAGATATAATAAAGATGGCTTTAAAACCCTCTTACATGATGAATACGCACACATACATACATACACACACACACACACAACACACACACACACACACACACACACACACACACACACACACACACACACACACACATATATATATATATATATATATATATATATATATATATATATATATATATGCAGGTCATAGGCCTCTCTCAATTCACTACTGAGAGGTTATTTTGCGATTGACTTTTCAAGGCGATATGTCGTTTTCTTGGGCTCGAGCTAACAGTCAGAACGCAGGGATGTTTACGACCGCCGCGACAGGGAATTGAACTCAGGACCACAAGGGTCGGAGTCCAATGCTAAAACTACTGGACCATCGCGACAGTATATATATATATATATATATATATATATATATATATATATATATATTTTTTTTTTTTTTTTTTTTTTTTCTATTTATGTGCATATATATATGTAAATATATATATATATATATATATATATATATATATATATACATACATAATACTCAGAAGGAGCGTATTAGAAATATGGCTTCTCGGAAAACCCTTGAGAAGAACATACAGAGATCAACATTTCAGAAAAAAGAAAAATCCCTTTATCAGTTTCTCCTGAAAAGTCAACTGTAACGATGTACATGCATTTTCCACCGTGTAAAGAAACAACAGGCAGAAAAAAAATAAACGTCAGTCATATGAATTATTATCATTTTTAGCGCCGAGTCTGTTAAATTGGGGACGAGGGAGGTTGCATCGCAGTCGGGAAATATTACGCGATTTTTTTTAAACATTTTCGGTGACGTCACGATAGTTGCCGGTTATGCTTTTTTGTTGTCGAATAACGAGATCGTGTATGCTAGTGTGCAAGTCACGCTGTGCATAAATATGCATGTAAAAACACGCATGGGTGAGTTTCTGCAGTGATTTTCTCTCAGCAACGTTTGACATAAACTGGGACACAGAAGAACATACACACACACAGGCGCGCACACGCTCGTTTGTGTGTGTGTGTCTAGGTGTGTGCGTGCGCGCGCATGTGTGTGTGTGCCTGCGTGCGTTTGAGTTTGTGTGTACATGTGTGTGTATGCGTGTGCGTGTGTACATGTGTGTGTTTTCTTTTGCGGTAATGCTTCAAGCCAACTACTGCTGTGAGCAAATCACTACAAAAACGAACTTAATTTATTTTCTTAACATAATTCCCGTATCATCATATAACTATAACTAAAACTATAACTTTTTATTATATCATCTGAATATGCGTTTTCAAAGTGATATACCCTGAAAGCGTACTGTTATTCTGTACAGTAATACCCATACATATAGTTCCCTCACCCCCTATGTGTTTATACTCAAAAGACTGAAGTTCGAGAAGAAGTTTCCTCTTTTAGTAAATAAAGTCCCATCACATTTACCTCTCGAAACATGTCTCACACTCGA
>NC_061852.1:12750423-12760423 GCF_019202785.1 Penaeus chinensis | reverse complement strand
TTTATATATACATAAATATATATATATATATATATATATATATATATATATATACATATATATACATACACATAAATATTTGTATATGTATATATATATACACACACACACATAAATATAAATATATATCGACATATATACATACATATATATATGTATATATATATATATATATATATATATATATGTGTGTGTGTGTGTGTGTGTGTGTGTGTATTCTAGCTCTTATGGAAAAATATACATGACAAAAACAAATATATTTGATTATTTAAGCCGTAATGAATGTTACATTTGAAAAAACAAAACAGAAAAAAATCAAACCCAGACATAAAAACGACATGCACTTCTGATTTTTTTTTTTTTTTTAGATACAGATAAAACATTTCGTGTGATTCCCAAAGATGCACCAGATGCACGGACTTTATTCCCCTGCAAGAAACACCAACAAGGAAGACATTGAAAAGACGTTAAATGCATTTGCAATAATCCTCAAATCGCAGGAAATCTTGGTACGTTTTTTTTTTTTTTTTTTTTTTTTTTTTTTTATCCTAAGCTATCAGTAAATCTTGAAAAGCAAGGACGAGAGAAAAAAAGGCGTTGTATTACTTTTTCGAAATGTATCGAGGCAATGGGCATGTTTTTGCTTTTCCAGACACGGTTCTGTGATTTATTCCGAACTCTACCGGTGTGTTTGAACGACAACTGGATTTTTTTTTTTTTTTTTTTTTTTTCACTATGCAGGAATGTCGAGTCGGTGAAAACAACCACATACACGTGCTAGATGTGTGTTTTTGTGAGCGGGTGTTAGTGTGTGTGTGTCACAGAACTACTGAGAAATAAAACAATTATGTACAAAATAGGTTTATCCTCAATTGTGTGTTTTTGGGTAGATAGGTAGACTAATATACATATATATGTATATACTTACAGATATGTGTATATATACATATACATATATGTTTATATATACATATATATACATATATATACATATATATATACATATATGCATACATATATACATATAAACATAGGTGTATATATACATATACATATGTTTATATATAAATACAGATATATATATATATATACATAGATAAATATATATACATACAAACATGTGTATATATACATTCATATATATAAATATGTATGCATATATACATATATATATATATATATTTATACATACACACACACATATATATATATATTTATACATACACACACACATATATATATGTATATACATAAATATACAGATATATATATACATACATTGTCACAACTGCGAGATTGCTCTGGACCGTCGGCGGTGTTTACCTCACTCTAGGGCGGCGGGCCTCTCGCGATTAGCTCGTTCGCCGTGTTGAGGAACGAGGGTATCGGCCTAAACATCGGCGGGACACATAAAACGAGCACCTGTCAGAAATTCAGCAGTTGTCCCGTGACTTTGACGTGTGTGCTTCTTTCCGCCATGTGACCTCGCCTGCTCCGCTGGATCCTTCTCCTGTCTGTTTTTACATATCCTGTATATATTTTACATATATACAGCTCAGCTACTAAGAAATATATCTTTAGAAAATTATGCTAAATATTCTGACAAACAACGATACTTAATAATCTCGTCGCAGATTTTTTATTTTTGTATCCTAGAAGGCCTGTGACTTGTATGCATATTGCAAGGCATATTCCATCGTTTTTGGGAATAAGATCATGTCACAGTGAATCCATAGGAGCAACTATTAGATACAATATGAATCAGAACGAAACTAAATCGAACCCCAAAATACCAACCCTTCCGTAACATAAAGCTCTGTTCGTTGCTGAATGTTTCGACACCCTTCCTAACGATAGTTTTCTGTGTAGCTGTACACACACACACACACACACACACACACACACACACATATATATATGGGAGAAGGGACAGCGTGTGTGTGTGCTCATTACGACAAATGGAGAAAAGATATGAATGAGAATATCTACAAGAGATGTTTTTGAACGGTTCCGTTAACATCTTCGTCAGGAATGCATACAGCAGCGAGATTACAAAACCGGTCGACTATATTTCTTGCACTGTGAAGATACATATTTACATTTATACCTTTTCTACATATATATTTATATTTCTACATGTACATATATAAATGTTCGCGTGATGTGTGTCGTTTTTATGTAAAACCTCAGTAACCTTTACACAATATTTAACCTTTACACAGTATTACACAGTATAGTGTGCCAGGTGCATATCTTTGGAGATATGCATCAATGTCATCTGTCTTCTCATTAAAACCCTGGTAACTTAAAATACCTCACCTTGACACTGCGCTCGCTTTCTCTCCGACCGATTCCTTCTGACGGAGCTTTATCTATTCTCTTCTGACCTCTGCTTGCACCTTTGCTTCTTGCGCCTTCAGTTCTGCTTGCTTCCACGCTCTTTCTTCCTTTCTCTCCTCTCGTCCTTAATAAATTGGGCAAGGTGAGCTCCGGTTAAGCCGATGTCTCTCCTAATCTGATGCAGCTTCTCGGTCTCCATTTTGCTAAAATATGCTACACATGCACTCGCAGTCGTCCCTGTTCGGGCGCTAAAATGTTAAATGGTTCTTGCTCTTATTTGTGAGACGACTATGTGAAGCATGAGATTGTAACAATTTTAGCAGGGATGGAGATAAACGCCGGAACTTAATCGTTGATTTATTAGTGTCTTTTTCACGGTCACTAAAGACCTGAGATCTGTCTCCCAAGCGGTTGCCGCAGACTCGTGTGTCTCGGGTGGTTGCGGGGCGATCTCCACTCGGGCGGGAGCCGTGACTCGTGATACCGGCATGAAGGCAGGAGCGCGAAGGGCGAGAAATACGCTGCTCCTCCGACGTCACCTCGCTTACGTCACAAACACTCTCAAAACAAAGATCACATGTCAATATACTAATAAAGTAATTAGTATCACCCATTGATATATTTTCCACCACGACCTCTTTAACTGTTCCGTTTATATAATTATATAAAATGCAAATTAACCAATAGATAAATATATAAATAAATAAATGGACATATACATGTATGTATATATATATATATATGTATATATATATATATATATATATATATATATATATGTGTGTGTGTGTGTGTGTGTGTGTGTGTGTGTATAGATATATGAATAAATAAATGTACATATATATATATATATATATATATATATATATATATATATATATGTATATACATACATACACACACACACACACACACACACATATATATATATATATATATATATATATATATATATATAGATAGATAGATATAGTGTGCTTGTGTGTGTGTGCGTGTGTACCTACATAAACATTATGATCACATAGATTTGTGTTTAGATACCTAAAGCTTAAGGAACTCAAGAAATAACCACAGGGTAAAAAAAAGTCGAACAAATGGAAAGCAGACAACGGCCAAACAGACAAAAGGTCTCACCAAATCTAGACAGGAATATTCACCCTCTTTTCCAATTGTAAAACTGATGGATTCTCACGACCACCCTGTTACAGACCCCCTTTTCCCCTTCCTCACATCTCTTCTATTCCCCCGTTGAACTGAGAATTGAAAAACGCCCGAAAGTCTAGGGGAAAAATGAAAATCTCTTCTACCCTGCAAAACCCCTTTTCATTTTCCGCTGTTGAACGTAAATGGATGTGTTCAAATGTAACTAAAGAGAGATTAAAAAGAAAAAAAAAAATGTATTTACCAAAAAAAGAAAGATGACATATGATACTACAGACGCAATTTTAATCAGCTGAACGGGCTCAAAAATATTACAAAGAACAAACGAGAAGAAAAAAGAAGAAAAATAACAATCACAATCTTGATGAATCATCAAACAAGTAGATTATAGTCTGCAAAAGTAGGTAAAATGTAAAGACATTACTATCTGTAACAAATTATTCATTTATTTGTCTCACTGGACCAAAATTTAAATGTCTTATGTTATGTGACAATTCACCTGTTTAACGCCTGGAATCATATTCCACGTGACTGCAGACTTGAAATCGCTTCATTTTGGTGTAAAAGGCGATAACTGACAACATTGATATTTCGGGTAATAATGATTGTGATAATTATGATAATGACAATTGTGATGATAAGAATTACAATAATAATAATAGTGAAAATAGTGAGAATTGATAATAATAGTAGTAATAATAATAATAATAATAATAATAATAACAATAGTGATAATAATAATAATAATAATAATAAAATTAATAGTGGTAATATCAATATCAATAATGATAATAGTAACATTAACGATAATGATATATAATAATTTCCCCTTGGGTAACCTTAAACACAACCCTCATTTCATTTTTCGAATAACGCCATAAACGAGGCTGGAAACAGGCTGAGGTTTAATTCCTTACGGGACCTCCGCCAGACTCACCAGTGGCCTATCTAACAACTACTCTGTGGCCAAGTTGAACACCTCTGTGGCTCTATGATTGTTGTATCACGCGTTGTGAGTATATTATATAAAGAAACACTGTGCTACCTTGGTATGCTGGGCGAGAAATTCAGTGGTCCCCCAGATATCCACGGATCCACGATCAATGGCCTACTATAGCTACTGGTAAATCCAGTCCTGGCTGGAAGTCGAAAGGAATAAAACAAGGAGATGAACCAAATAGTGATCTAATGTTGCATAAGAAGCGAACCTAACATAAGGGGATTTACACAAGGCATGGAATGAAAATGGAGTATCTGAGTTAACTAAACAATGGTTAGCACGCCAACCCAGGGATATAAAACAAATAGACTGTTATAGAGCGTAGAGATTAGGAATCAGTTAAAAGTCGTGACAGTAATTACACATCAAACGGAGAATAATATACAGAATAAGATACAGGTGAGAACAGACAAAATGACATGCCACAAAGAGTCAGAGCTAATTTTATGGGAGCACAAGAATTGATGAGAGTAAAACAGAAGGGATATTGATAATGAACTGGAAAAAGTGGTAGGGAAAATCTTTGAGTACAAGAGACAAATCGGAAAAATCACCATACTTAGGGTATAAGGATAGGAAAAGAACAAAAACTAACATTAAGAAAGTTACTAGTTAATAGATATATAACCATTGTTGTTGATAACAGAATGGTGTTTAAACGCAGAAAACAACGAAATATAAACATTTTGGAAAAGAAATAAGAAGCCAATACAACTTTAGCACTATTTAGGGCAAAATGAAGAGATAATCACTCAATGAGTTAAAGAAACAAAACATAGTAATAACTTTTAAAATACGCAATCATGGATTGAAGATTGTAATAAAGACAAAACAAGTGAACAAGAAAAATGTGTTAGGGGATCTTGAGGGAAGAACACATAAGGCAATAGTTCTAGATAAAGAAGAAAGCGGGGGTGTTTAGAGCAAGATATGGTCTGCCGAACATAAATATGAAGCTGATTGTATGAAGGAAATTGGAAAAAAAAAAGTTCTAAGAAATAGATACGAGCAAGGTAAAACACAGACAATTATATGAGAGATCAAGAAGCAAATGAGTAAACTATTTAACAGAAAGAGCAGTAACTGGTGGTCAGGCTGAAGAACTAAGAAATGTGTCCATGAGTGATTAGCGGACCAGTTGGACTGTTATTTAAAAAGAAAGTTCAGCCCGGAATGAATGACAGCATGAAAAACGTTATTTTGAGTGATGGAAGAAAAAAAAAAAAAAATCGCATGCTTAACTCTGATGTGGAAATTGCTGACAGATTTTAGCAAAGGAATTGTGTGATCATTTAGAAAGAAGGAACAAAAGACCAACAGTTGATCGACAACAGGATAGTGGAGAACTGTAATAAACGAAGGCACAAACTATAACTATGATTAGACTATCGGAAAGCATTCGACATGGTGCCACATCCATGGATAAGAAAGACAAGAAAAATGGAATAGTTAGAAATATGAGATATCTGATATCCAGTGTATTAGACACTAAACTACTTATCTAATGGCTTGGACTCAAACACTTGGAAATGTAAAAATCACGAGAGGAATTTTTCAGGTAAAAATATCCAAAAAGAGTCTGGAAGATATACGAAAGCTGAATGGCAGAAATGTCTTATAAATATATATATTTTTTTCTCAGTATGATGAAAGGAATCTTGAAATGGACTGAAGCTGAACTGGATAGAAAGACCAGAAAAATTATTCACAATATCTGCTAACCATTGTTTCACAAATGAAGACAAACGAATAGGGTGAAAGGAGGAAAGAAACGGTGAGAACTAAACAAAATGAGAAAAAAACATGGTTTACAACAGGTTGAAATATGAAATAGGTAGAATCTGTAAAACGAAAAACGGGGGAATATAGTGCCAATTATTCTGAGAATCTCGGGCATTGTAAAATAATAATAATAATAGAATAAATAAAGTTAAATGGTATACCAAGCAAATAGTATGGAGTGTCCAATCGAACAGGAAGGTTATCTCGTTAAGGCCAGAAAAAATCGGAATGTGCGTAACTGGAAAAATGGACATGGTACCGTAGTCTGTAGATGGCAACCCTGTTACTGCGACTGAGATTTGCGAAGCCCTAGCTTCACCCGGGCCTTCTATATATGTATGGCCCGGCACCCTGTTACTAATACAAAATCCAGGACTATTACTGTTGTTTTGTTGTTATTTCTGTTCATTTTATAGTTGAGGGAAATGTCAGATAATAATAGTAATGTTTATAATAATAGTGATTGTGTTATATATTTTAATTATTTTAACTTTTTAAACCCACAAGGTATTCAAAGCTGTTAGCTGTTGCCACGGCAGATAATGATTAAGTAATAAAAAATCTGTTACTGCTACTACTATTCATGATGATAATGGTGGTGATAGTGATGATGAAGATGATGATGGTAATGAAGATGAAGATAATGATAAATAATAATGATAATGATGAGAATTACACCAAAAACAGTTACAACAATAACAAAAAGGACACAGGAAAAAATAAATATATTTCAAGCCACGAAAACAACGCCCACAGTACAAACCCTCCGCCGGCCCTTTCCACTCCAGCCAACACGTAAGAATTGACAATGTCTGGGTGTCATTAGTGAAAATGATAAATTCCACTGGAGTCTCGGGAACATCACTGATTAAGCTGACACCTTGGGAATCTCAATGGAAACTTGAGACTGGAATTTCATGGGTGATGGATAGATACACTTTGATGGTGACCGGTTTCGTTACGTCATCGTAATCATGATCATAATTACCAACTTCTATCTAGTTTTCCCTTTAATATATATTTATACTACTGTTAATGACAATAATAGTTATTATTATTATTACCAGCATCATTAACATCGTCATTGTTATTATCATTTCTCTTACTGTTGTTTTGTCGTTATTTCTGTTGGTATTATTGTCATTATTATTATCATCATCATCATCATCATCATCATCATCATCATCATCATCATCATCATCATCATCATCATCATCATTATTATTATTATCATCATTATTATTACTATTATTATTTATATTATTGTTATTATTATTATTATTATTATTATTATTATCATTATTATTACTATTATTATTTATATTATTGTTAATATTATTATTATTATCATTATCATTATCATTGTCTTATTATTATTATTATTATTATTATTATTATCATTATTGTTATTATTATTATCATTATCATTATCATTTACATAAGATGATAGTGATTACCAATACCATTGCTAATATCATTATCATTATCATAACCATTACCATTATAATTATTATTATCATTATTAATATATATATTGTTTTATTATTACAATTAACATTATCGTTATTATTATTTATCCCTCTATATGAAAGGAGAGGAAAAGAAGCAGCTTCAGATTTCACAGAGAAATGTTTAATGAAGGATAAAGGGCAGAAGACAGCTCGTTACGATCCTGATTGATAAGCCTTTGTGCTCAGTAACTCTCGATATAAGATTTCGATTACTCTTTCGGGCATAACACACATGTTGCATTGTGTAATTAATTGATGAAATGAGAAGAAAAGTTGATGTTTACCCTCTATGATTTCTAGTAGCTAGAAATTCTAACATTTCTTCAAGAGCAAAAGTTATATCCACATATGTTCAAGTAGTTTGAAGGCGTGTGGACAAATAATTCAGATTTGAAGGCGTGTGGACAAATAATTCAGATGTATTTTTTTCGCATTTTTTCATCATTTATATAATTATATAATCATGTGATTAATTCGTCATGTCGGTCACAAGGGAGAGAATATATACCACTGACTGCAATGCCCTGTTTTATTACATATTTGGAACACTGGAAGCATTTAGGTGTATCATATTACCGGGAATGAATATCAGCTAGACCAATTAAACATAATTAAATTTATATGGTAATGTGACATCACACAATAAAGTAATAAGATCTAATTGAACATAGGCAACTGGCACACTGCGGTAATAACAAAAGGAATCAATTTACTTAAATGGAATACAAGAAAATTCACGAATATATCGTTTCGTTGTATAGAGAGGGATACTATCTTACTGTTTTAAGTATGGGTCGGCAGAAGGCAGTTGTTTTTTCTCGTTCAGGCACAGGTCAACATTGCATTTGATCCATGGCCCTTGCATACCAATTGCTTGTCGAATCTCTCACTCTTCTGTGGTTTAAATTGACCCATCTGTTCATCTCTTCTGCTGTCACTTGAAGCTGGACGACCTCTGAGGCACATATTTTCCGTTCGAATAAGTGACATCCTGAAGGACAATAGAATATGCACCTTCGTTTAGCATATCCCTTTAGCCACATAATCTCTACCGATTTATCAACCAAGCTTGAACAATGCACACATTAATCAGGTGAAAGATAAGCCTGTGGTGCTACTTTCTTGATCGATCTGGGGTTCTGGACAACTTTTGTATGCTTGCATGAGATTATTATTATTCTTTATTTTTCATCACGTTGTGCAGTAAGGGAAGCTAGGTCATACTTTTTTATTACTGCACCTCTTGACTGTTGTTATCTGACTACCAAGACCTGGGGGCTATCATTCCTTAATTAAAAGTGCCTCTCCTTTTTTCATATGCCAACTATAACCATAGAAGCCAACATAGCTTCCAGGGCCAAGGAGAAATAGGTAGAATATTTTCCCAGTAAACAAGCACATTACTTTCACTTCCCAAAAGTGATGCCACATACGCCAGGTAACTCCAATACAGCAGTGTATAGCCTCTTCATTCTCATCCGAAAATTCACCACTCATTTTTTTCTTGCTTATTTATCCTAATTGAAATATTCTCTTTGCAGGAGTTGAGTGTTCCTAAGTTTTCAGTAAAACATGGATAAATAAAGTCTTGTTAGTAGGAGGTATATTAAAAATTATGGTAAAAATGGATATATTAATGTGTGTGTGTGTGTGTGTGTGTGTGTGTGTGTGTGTGTGTGTGTGTGTGTGTGTGTGTGTGTGTGTGTGTGTGTCAGAGCATATTCATTTCATACAACGCGTGCCATTACTCACATAGGCATCTGATTAACATAATGAAAACGCCCCCTATATGTAATTGCTTTTAAATATTACACTTAACATCATAAAGTAAGAAACCACTTTATCTCTCATGGTTTAAAAGCCTTTCTACTTCAGAAAATGAGGCCTGATTATTCATTCATTGCTGAGAAAAGTAAGAAGGAAACTTGAATATTCACGCATGTGATGTGAGCAACAGCTGACGGGCATGGTTGCTCAAATTTAATCAATCTGCTTTCATTTGATCTTAATTGAATGACTAAAACTATAGACAAAGTCGACATGTCAGCCAGAGTGGCTTTACCCTGTCCCAGTGGAAACGTCTATAACAAATTCATGTTGGGATTCTGTCACTGAAGATTTAGTAGATATTGAACCAAGCTATTAATTCTTGGTCCTTAGCACTTTTCACTATGGGAAAAAAAAATGTTCACTGACTCGGCGTCAA
>NC_061852.1:12727923-12730423 GCF_019202785.1 Penaeus chinensis | reverse complement strand
GGTCAGTATACATGTGGGATGAGAGGGTGTACGGCGTAAATAAGTGAGTGCCTAATATGTGTATATCTATAGTTTGGTGGGAATAAAGGAACTGTGTGCGTTGGAGAGAAGTGTATGTGTGGTAAGTGTGTTTATGTGGAAAGGGAATGATAATATTAATAATGGTAATAATAATAATGATAATAATAATGATACTACTACTACTACTACTGCTGCTGCTAATAACAATAATATTGATAATAATAATTATTATTTTTTCTTTTTCATTTTCCCTTCCTCTTCTTTATTTTTGTTTTTATTTCTCTTCTCTTTTCTTCTTTTCTTTCATCTTATACGATCTCTACCTTCAATTTCTTATCAGTATATATATATATATATATATATATATATATATATATATATATGTATATACATACATATATATATATATATATATATATATATATATATATATATATATACATACATATATATATATATATATATATATATATATATATATATGTATATACATACATATATATATATATATATATATATATATATATATATATATATACTGATAAGAAATTGAAGGTAAGGATCGTATAAGATGAAAGAAAAGAAGAAAAGAGAAGAGATAAAGAAGAGGAAGGGAAAATGAAAAAGAAAAAATGATAGTTATTATTATCATTATTATTATTATTATTATCATTAGCAGCAGTAGTAGCAGTAGTAGTAGTATCATTATTATTATTATTATTATTATTATTATTATAATTACCATTATTGATATTATCATTCCCCTTCCACATAAATATGTATATGTAAATATATATATATATATATATATATATATATATATATATATATATATATATATATACATATGTGTGTGTGTGTGTGTGTGTGTGTGTGTGTGTGTGTGTGTGTTTGTGTGTGTGTCTTATCAATATTTCCCATTTCTTTTTCTTCGTCTCTCTTCTCTTCTTCGCTTTTTTGTGTCATTAGATTTCTTGCATCTCCTCTTTCCTTTTTCTCCTTCCTTCTTTTATTCATTTTTTTATCCTAATATTCTACTTTATTTGTTTTCTTATCAATTATCTTCATTTATTTGTATCTCATTGTCAATTATTTTACTTCGTTTGTATCGTTTTATCAATAATTTTACATGATTTATATCTTATTATTCAATTATCACCTATTTTACTCATTGTCATTATCGTAATTATCTCTATTACGAACAAAATCATTATGTTTAATTTCCGAATCGTAACAATTTTTTCCCCACAAATGTTTACGTGGATTCGATTATCATTATAAATATTGATAATTATCAAAATCAAATTCAATATCCTTATAACTCTAAGCTTTTTTATTGTCGTTCATTATCATTCTAAAATTAATTAAAGCTAATCTTGCAATTACTTCTGTTATGATTAGTACTGCAATTATCAGCATTTTTTTTTTTTTTTGTCCACTTTTCATTTTTTTTTTTTTTTATGATTTTTTTTCTTCTGATTTTCAATGTTTTGGTCATTTATGAAAATGGTAAATAAGTTAATAAATAAATAAGTAACTAATTGAATAAATAAATAAAAGATACATAGACGCATAAAAATATTTATTACGTTGATAAATAAGTAAATATATAGATGAATGAATGAATGAATGAATGAATGAATGAATGAATTAATACAAAGATAGACAGATGAATAAACGAACAAAAAAAAACGAATACACAGAGTAGATACGAAGAAAAAATAAAGAAAAACAGACAAAAAAAGGAATACAAAATAGAATAAAGGGACTGAGAAGTGAACAAACAAGAATTAAAAAATGATAGATTATAAAACAAAGAAGAAAAGAAAATGAAAAGAAAGGAGAATAAAGAGACAAGAGATAGAGGAACGAAGAGCAAAAAGTTATAAGATATTCATATCTTTCTATAAACGAACTGACAAAGAGAAAGGGAATATGTGCATCAAGAAGAAAGAAAGAGAAATAGAGAGAAAAAGAGAGAAAGAGAAATAGAGAGAAAGAGAAAGAAAGAGAGAAAGAGAGAAAATGAAAGAAAGAGAGAGAAATAAAAAGAAAGAGAAAGAAAGAAAGAGAGAAAGAGAGAAGAAAGAGAGAGAGAAGGAAAGAAAGAGAAAAAGAGAGGAAGAAAGAGAAAGAAAGAGAGAGATAAAGAAGAAAGAAAAAGAGAAAGAGAGAGAGAAGGAAAGAAGAAAGAAAAAGAGAAAGAGAGAAAGAGAGAGAAAAAAGAAAGAGAAAGAAAGAAGACAGAAAGAAAGAAAGAGATAAAGAAAGAAAGAAAGAAATCCTCTCTTCCTTTCCTCCTCCTCTCCCTCCTTCCCCTCCTTCCTCGATTCCTTTCCTTCCCCTCTCCCTCCTCATTCCCCTCTTCCCTTTCCCCCTCCTTTCCTTCCCTCTCCCTCTCTCTCCTTCCCTTCTCCCTCCTCCCCCTCTCCCTCCTTCCCCTCCTCTCTCACCCTCTTTTTCCTCGCTTCCTCTCTCG
>NC_061852.1:12677923-12680423 GCF_019202785.1 Penaeus chinensis | reverse complement strand
TTATTTGTATCATCATCATCATCGCCTTTTTTTATATTATTTATCTATTTATTTTTTATCTTTTTATTTTTTTTATTTGTTTTTGCTTCTTAATTTTCCTAATCTTTTCCCCCTTTCCTTCTCCGTCTCTGTCCACCATTTTTGGATTCTTCTCTTCCTTTTCGTGTTCTTCTTTTCCATCTATCAGTGTAAGAGGTTTCATATTTTTCCCTTGATTTTTATTTATTTCTCTCTCAGACTGCATTATACAACACTTCACTTGCGACGTGGTTGCTGTTGTTGCATCTTGGGGCAACGAATTCATTGCAAATAAAACAATTTCTCTTCGTTCTCCGATTTTCTCATGTATTGCTCTTCGATCTATTGCTCCTTTCTTATTCTCCCCTATTCTCATTTATCTCCCCCATTCACTCTTCTCCTTCTTTCTTTCTCTCTTCTTCTTCTTCTTCTTCGTCTCAAGCTCTCCAACTTCTTCGTCCGCTCCTTCTGCTCTTGCTTCACACCCTTTCCTTTTCTCTCATTCTCCCATTTTATCCTCTTCCCCTTCTCTCTATTTATCCTCTCCCCCTATCCCCCTTTCTCCTCCTCCTCCTCCTCCTCCTCCTCCTCCTCCTCCTCCCTCTCTCCCCCATACTTCCTCCTCCATCCCTTTCCTCCTTCTAACTGCCACGGGTATATATTTCAATTTACGATCCTTTAAACTGATCTGCTTGACTCTGCTTTATCCAGAAATCTAATTAGATTAAGTTTTAGCTGATATAACCTCCGTCCATGCAGGAAAAGAATTTGTCATTGCTGGAGGATTAAATACCCGGAGTGGGTGGTGTGGCTAAGGGGAAGGGGGGGGGGGTATGAAGGAAAGGAGAGAGAGAGAGAGAAAGGGAAGTAAGTAAGAGGGGTGGTGATAAATAAGATAGAGAGAGAGAGAAAGAAAGAGAGAGAGAGAGGGTTGTTTGATAAGAGCGGTGGAGGGGTGAGGGATATGAAAGAAAGAAGATAGATAGATAGATAGATAGAGAGAGAGAGAGAGAGAGAGAGAGAGAGAGAGAGAGAGAGAGAGAGAGAGATTTAGATAGATAGATAGATAGAGAGAGAGAGAGAGAGAGAGAGAGTGAGAGAGAGAGAGAGAGAGAGAGAGAGAGGCAGACAGACAAACAGACAGAAAGACAGAAACAGAAACAGAGACACAGAGAAAGAGAGAGAGAGAAACGCACACACAGAAAGAAAGCAGGCTTTAGAAAAAGAGAAAGGGGAGAAAGAGAGAGACCTCGACAGGATAAGAAACAGAGAGAAAGAATTAAAAACAGAAGAATGTCTCTGCGGGAAAGGCGTCCCTTTGTTTACTCCACCGGCGTCAGGAGACAGTAACTAATCAATCTCCTTGATGTGTTGCAAGCTTTTTACTTTAAACTCTATGGTTTAAATCGCCATCAGTCATTCCTAGATAGCCAGGGTGGTAAATAAACTTGCTATCTATCTTTACACAAATAAACAGTGATTAATATTGCAGTAGTGACATCATAGCAATGATATTAATGATTAATAATGATAATAATGATAGTAATGTATATGATAATAATGATAGTAATTATGATGATAATAATAGTGATTATGATGATGATAATAGTAATTTTGATAATAATGATGATAATAATATTAATAATTATAGTAATAATAATAATGATAATGATAAAAATAACAATAATAATAGTAATAATGATGATAATAATAATGATAATAATGATAATTATAATAATAATAATGATAATAACAATAATAATAATAATAATAACAATAATAATAATAACAATAATAATAATAATTATAATAATAATAATGATAATAATAATAATAATAATAATAATAATAATAATAATAATTGTAATAATGATAACAAATTATTAATACTAGTTAATAATAAATAATTAATAATAAAAATAATAAAAAGAAGAAGAACAACAACAACAACAAGGATAATAATAATGGTAATAATGATTGTGATTATAATCATAGTAATGATAGCAATAATAATTATGATAATAACATAATAATAATAACAACAATAATAATAATTATGATAATAATAATAATAATAATAAAATAATAATAATAATAATAATGATAATAATAATAATAATAATGATTATAAAAATAACAACAACGACAATTATAATGATAACAATGATGATCATCATCATTATCATCATAATAATAATAATAGTAATAACAATAATGATAACAAAATATATCGATAAGAAATAGATAATGAGAATGATGATGACAATAGTGATAGTAATTGATAATAATGATAAAAAGCAGCAGCAGAAGCAACAATAGTGATAGTAGTAGTAGTAGTGATGATAATAATAACAAGGATAATAATGATAATATCTTTAAAAGTTTAATAGTAATAAAACAGAGTGATGATAATATTAATAATAGTAATGATAATAATAATGAGAACAGTAATAATGGTAATAATAATAATAATATAATAATA
>NC_061852.1:12665423-12667923 GCF_019202785.1 Penaeus chinensis | reverse complement strand
CGCTGTTGTGTGTTAGTGGGAAGTTTCTGCTTTGTCCGCGTGTATTATGTATTTCTGGGAATCTGTTCCAGTCACGAAAGGTACGTGGATAGTAATGACGTTTGAAGGAATCTTTACTAGCGTGGTATGGCGTGCATTTCTTGTTGTCAGCGTTACGTGTATTAGCTGTGTTTACGTGATGTAAGTAAACAGTTTGCATGTTAGTCCATGTTGTTTGTTCATATATTCATTTGTTGTTTGATACGCATTGTGATTTCATGGTTTTTAGTGCAATTGTTCATAATGAACTTGCTGTGGTGTTTATCTTTTTTAGGTTATCAATGTTTGTGTGTATGGATTTTTTATGTTTTCCGTCTTTCATACAGCCGTGCAGATTCCTCCTAGGGAAATCTAGCATTTTGCATGCTTTGTTTTGTATATGATCTGTGTCTGTGTTGAACTTAGTGTCGATGATGCCTAAGTACTTGCGTGATGGTGTGTTGGGTAGCTGTTGTGAGTGGATTGAGTAAAGAAATTTTATGGGTGTTTGCGAGTGCGTGAAATTTAAGGTTTACGTTTGTCTGAAATCCATTTGCCATAGATTTCCCATCTCCCGAGAAAGTCCAAGTCAGTCTAAAGGAGTATACAGTCGCCAGATGTCTTGGTAGGTCGATAGATGAGGCTGTCATCAGCAAATAGTCTAATTGTGAGATAAGTGGTGGATAGTGGGAGATCGTTTGTGTAGTGTAAATAAAGGAGAGGGCCTAAAACGGTGCCCTGGACACCAGAAGAGACAGCACCGTCTATGAAAATGCGTTGGTTTCTGTTAGAAAGAAAAACTGTAATCCAATCTGTAGTTTTTGTTTTTGTTGAGGGACTTTGTCAAAGGCTTTGGCGAAGTCGAACAATATTGCGTCTCTGTTAACGTCACGTCTGTCTAGGAATCTGGAAATGTCATGTGAGTAACAATGACTTGAGATTCACATGATTGTTTGGGTCGGAATCCGTGTTGTATGTTGATTACGTTACTTTGATTCATAATGTGTTTGTGTATGATGTGTTCGAAGATTTCAGAAATGATGGAGGTGAGGGAGAAGGGGATGTAGTTTGATAGGTCAGTCCATTCTCCTGGCTTGAAGATCGGGCTGACTTCTGCGCAAAGCCAGTCCGATGAGAGGGAAGATGTTCTTAAGTATTGTGTAAAGATGATTTGGAAGATGAGGGCACAGGCTTTAAGAACGGAGGGTGTCTGGATCAGTTGATGTGTTTGTTTCCAGAGTCTCAGGTAATTTCCGTATTCTGTATTCCGTAATATCAAGGGTCGCGATAGGAGGGTGGAGGCATGTTCAGTGTAATGGGGATACCCATGTGATGACACTGAAAATGTGTGTCGAGTGTGTGCTTTATGTCCTAGTGTGGTAATAAGGATGTCAATGAGATATTCAAGTTCAGGTATGTTTGCAGTGTCCTGTTTACATGGAAGTGTGTATGGAGTGATTGTTGTTATGTATATTACAAGTTTGTTCGTACTTGGTTTGTACATTCTGCGTACAATATTGCTGTAAGTCGTCTTTCATTTGACTGCGGACTTGAAATTCCTTCATTTTGATTCAATGTAAGCATCTTTTGCCTAGAAAAATATTCCATATGATTGTAGACTTGAAGTCAGTTAGTTACTATTATTATTGTGTTATTATCATTGTTGTTATCATTCTTATTACCATTATGTGTTTTTCACTGAATTGAAATATTTAGACCGTCAGGTTCTGCACATTTATTTTTAGTGGAAAAGGAGGGTTAAAGAGAAAAGGCAGATGGGAAATTGTGGAAAAGGGAGGGAAAGAGAAGAGGAAGGGAAAGGTAGAAGGAGAGAGAAAAGGAAAGCAAGATTTTTATTGTCATTATTACACCATCACTATAATTGTGATCATTATTATTACCATTCTCATTATTATAGTAATTGTTATTATCAGTATTGGTATTATAATTAATACTAAATTGTTATTGTTTTTTTATGATTGTTACTACAATTATTAATGTTATCATTATTGTTATTTTTAAATTTCCTTATTGCTGTTGTTACTGTCATTACTTCCTTTATCATCATTATTGATCATTTTTTTCTTCATCATCATCATCTCTTTTATTACTATCATTGCCATGGTAACATTCGAAAAAACAAAAATGAATGTATAAGAGGGAAGGAAATACTCCCCTTCGGTGTATCTTCCCGAGAGACACTTTTGCGCTTCCCCTCCACGCTACATCTCCGCCCGACTCCTCCCCTTCAAGTCCCCACGCCCACCCCCTCTCTCCCACTCGTCTCCTCCACCCCCACGCACACCCCCTCTCTCCCACACGTCTCCTCCACCCCCACGCACACCCCCTCTCTCCCACTCGTCTCCTCCACCCCCACGCCCACCCCCTCTCTCCCACTCGTCTCCCCCCATCCTAGCCCACCACCCAACCCACATATCCCCCCACCCCCACCCCCACTCCAACCCACACACCTCCTGCTTCT
>NC_061852.1:12650423-12652923 GCF_019202785.1 Penaeus chinensis | reverse complement strand
TGTACGACTGGTTTAAGGATATTGAATAATTAGACAAATCTCACACTCATGTTTGTGGTATATTAAATGGATTTGATTGAACCGAGTGGCTTTTTTTTCATCTTTTTTCTTTGAAGGGTTCGAGGAGCTCAGGAATTCACCGCGTTATATGTACATTTTAGCCGTTTAGCTTGATTTTCGCGTAATTAATAGGACAGAGAAACAATATAAACGTAATTTGGAGAGCGAGGGAGAGAGAGAGAAGGGGGGGGGGGGACAGAGGGGGAGAGAGAGAGACAGAGAGAGAGAGAGGGAGAGAGAGGGAGAGAGAGAGAGAGAGAGAGAGAGGGGGGGGGGGGAGAAATCTGGAACGCTCCCAACACAGGCGGTTTTGATGTGTCACAGTATCATTAATTAGACATGGATAATTAACACTCAATAGAACAACAGAAACCCGTCTTTGGGGTTTACGATAAAAAAATAAAAAATCTTCAAGGTTTACACCCTATCGATATAATAATGTTATTTTGAAGGAAGAATTGCTTTTGCTATGAATATGTTGCACTGCATTTCATTAATGTAAATTGTAATCCGTATAACACTTCTGGCAAATGAAACAGCCTCATTTGCGGAACATCAAGGATCGGGAAGATATTAACCGAGTATGAAATAAATGAGAAAGGAAGCAGTTTATATCCATATACATATGCATACACACACACGCACTCATACACACACACAGACACAGACACACACGCCGTGGTTCAAGAAAGTGTGTGTGCGTGTGTGTATTTATACATACATACATATATATATAGTTATATATATATATATATATATATACACATATATATATGTATATATATATATTTACATGTATATATATTTTTGTATATATGTATAATATATATATATATATATATATATATATATATATGTATACATATGCATATGTGCGTGTGTGCGTTAGTATGTATGCATGCATAAAAAAAACTGGAACTAACAGACTAACAACAGAAGACACTTAACTCTTGCTTGTCCATAATCATTATATGATACCATAAAGCTGACAACTTTTCTTTCTTTATTTTCATATTAATCCGTACAAATTATATCGAATTTGAAATGAAAGCTACAGATGAAAAGCAGTAAAGAAGAAGAAAAAAGAAAAGAAAGAAAACAAAAAAATCAACCATAATTGAACTTTCGGATTCCGGGAAAACGAAGTAAAACGAAGGGTAAAAAAAAAGAAAAAAAGAAAAAGCCGTTTTATGGGAAATCGACGAGTTGCTTTTGGTCCGCTGATCCTTTCTTCCGTCTCGTCATAAAGCGGCCAGACTTTTTCCTTTAACGGATTTTATTCCCTTTTTTCCGGTAGTTGGAATGGCAAATTCAGGTGAGTAATGGATTTTTTTTTTTTTCCGAATCAAGTAAATTCCTGTTTTTTTAATTATCCTTTTGTGATGAGGTTTACTGTATATTCATGAATGAAATAGATAATGTCTCTAGAGACTGCTTCAGGATATAATTAAATTGTATCTAGGAATACCTGAAACCTTTTATCTAAAGGCGTTATAGCTCTCCCATGCGTCAAGTTTCATTAATAAGTTAGTTTGTGCAATATCTAAGATAATTTTCATGATATATATGAAGGAAAACATAAAAAGAAAAAGGAATAGGAACACCTGATAACCATACGTTGCCATGGAAACCACCAAACGACATATGGCAATCTTAGGTATTTCTGCGCATGCGCGTGACAATCGGGCAGGTGGGGCGCGAGTCACGGGCATGCCTCCTCACTCACGACTCGCGAACAGAAAACGCAGTAACCTGAATGGCAGACTAGAGTTGTTGTTTTTATTGTTGTTGTTGTTGTTGTTTTTATTTACTGCTGAGCGGCGTCGTAAATGGCCATAGCCTCGGCCTCATATACAGTTCTCAGAATTTAAAGAAAGTATATAAGCGTGAGTTATATAAACGTTAATAATGGAAGACGAGTAAATCCTTCTCGCTATGTGTTTTAAGAACCCTTAAAATAAACTTAGTCCTAAACATTTAACATCATAATTTTAACCAACAATGGAAAAAAACGAGAAGTTCAATTCAAATAAATAACTTTATGTATGAATATACAAAAACAAAAAAAAAAAAAAAAAAAAATTATCAGATCTTGTTAAGTATGAAACCGGAAATACAATATAATAGTATATAAAAGGATATGCGTGAAATCCTTTTAACTGGAATTTGGCACATGGATGTTATCATATATCATTAGGCGCGTCTCTCTTTTATTTCAAATTTGATTTGAGAGATGAGTTTCTATCTTTTTGAATTTTTATTATTTGTTAGAATGAACATTTTCCTAGAAGTTAGAATATATGAAATATCATATGCAATTCCCGTTCGATAAAAATACTGCGTGGATAAAAAACTATAAGTTTTCAGTTGGACGCAAAACTGTCAGTTTCTCGTTAAATATTATCAGTGTTTCAGTTCGTCCCTCTGTCTGTTTGTTTCT
>NC_061852.1:12645423-12647923 GCF_019202785.1 Penaeus chinensis | reverse complement strand
AACATACACAACTAATACAAAAATAACACACAGGTATTACAGCCTACACCTGTATTCCTGAACCCTTCATCTCAAGTTGGTCGTTGGTCTCTCCTTTAAAAGCAAGTCTATTTTTAGAACCACGGCTTACTGCATCAGTTTCAGATCTGGACGAGTCGTTCATAAAAGTAACGCCACAGTCTACTCCAGAGCGTAGACAAAAAGTTGTAAACAAAAAACACAAACAGAAATTGCGCTTTCATGTTGTGGTTGAAGACAAAAGTAGTTTCGTTGAATATGTGACGTTTGTTTGTTGGTTTGTTTTTGTTCGCAGTGTACAAAGCATATTGTGTAAAATGGCATTTTGAGTGAAGAAAATTTTTAACTCAGGGTGTCTTTATATTATTCTTTAACATGCAGGATTAGGGTATATTTCAGCGAATGGTGTTGAGCGTGATATTAATATATATATATATATATATATATATATATATATATATATATATATATATATATATGTGTGTGTGTGTGTGTGTGTGTGTGTGTATGTGTGTGTGTGTGTGTGTGTGAGTGTGTGTGTGTGCGTATGTGTGTTTGTGTGTGTGTGTGTGTTGATAGAAAGGTACATATATAAATATAGATATGGATATAGATATAGATAGATATAAATATAGAGAAAAGCATAAATATAATAATGGAAATGGATACAGACACATAACCATACTTCTTTTCAGAACAGAAAATACATTTTACAGGCCCTTCGCTACTTTCTGGACAAATTTATTAAAAAAAGAGAGAAAGAGAAAAAGACGGCTTCTGGGGATCTGAAAAGAATGGAATTTATGAGGAGGACAGTCTTAACCCCTGAGTTGACAAATAGAACGGTCTCTTGAAGGAGGGAGGGTTGTAAGTCCTGGGGGAAACAGAGCCAAGGGGGGGAGAGAGCTCTACAGCTTAGAGTCTGAGAGGGAATCACTGAATCGCCGGTTGGAAGGTTGCTCTGGAACAACAGTTCAAATAAAAAAATTAAAAAGTTTTGAATCTAAAAGCATGAACTTTAAGCTTAATGGCTTGGTTATATGATCACTGAATCAAGGCGAGGAACTGTACCATCATTCGAGTCACTGGATCAAGCTATACCACAAGCTTCTGTTTCAGTGGAGCGAAGTTACCCAAACAGTTGATTACTGAAGTGCTCATGGATCCTGGAGAGGAATAAGGAAGTCAAATAAGACATCAATGTCTGTAATACTGACATGACAAAACAGGAGGAGGAAATATCGTGTTAGAAAAATTATATACTTAACGACAAGAAGCTTGGAAATTTCAGTCTTGCAACATGAATGCTAATGCTTACGCTGAACACAGACCCATTAATGAGGAGGAAATGAGAATAAAGATTACAGACGCAAGTGAGAGTTAGCTGAAGCATCATCAAACTGCCGGGTTTCGAAGAGGAATATTATACATGGAGATAAAGAGATTAGAATATTTTCCTCAGAGAAGAAACATACTAAAGGCTCCGTCTGTTAGAGACACGTGCAATAAACAGGCTTATCGCTGGTAGAATGTTAATGGAAGAAACAATGACTTCTTTCCCACAAAACTAAACATCAACCATGACTTTGATACACTGACATTAACTTACTACAATATTGGCATGAGTAAATTAAATAACCTGCGCAAAGATGCCAGCAAAATAAAGCTGCGTAAGAAAAGATATTCGTAATATACATATAACATTAGGACGTGCAACGGACCAATATACCAATAAAATATCGATATATCACACTTAGGAGAAAATAAACAGATAGATAAATTAATGAAAATATGCTCTTACCAGATGAACACTACTGGGTTTAATGTCCAGTAAAACATAAAGATCTTCAGGACACAGAATTTACGATGGTGAAAGTTGAAAGTTGCAAGTTAAAAATGAAGAATATGAGTCTACAATTATATATCTGTAGTTAATCTTTGTCGCAGTTATTAGGTTAACTGAATGTTTTCTAATGTTTGAACTTTCCAGTAACAAGCGTAGGTATTAGTTGATGATAGTCAATTTATAAAAGCACAAACAGATGATAAAATCTTACAGTTTTATCCCTTTACTCTATTCACTGGAAATCATCGATAACAGAAATGACAAAACAGCGCTAATAGTTATTAAAAATGATAAGAATAACAGTGATAATAATGGTAATATTAGTAATAAAAAATACTGATACTGATAATAGTAATTATGATAAAAGTGATTATAATGAAGATGATGATAATAAAAATTAATAATAACAATACTGATAATGATAATGATAACAATAATAATGGTAATGACAATGAAAGAATTAAGAATAAAGATAATGATAATAATGATGATAATAATAATAATAATAAAACTGATGATGATGATGATAATAATAATAATAATAATAATAATAATAATAATAATAATAATAATAATAATAATAATAATAATAATAATAATAATAATAATAGAAATAATAACATAAATAATGATAAT
>NC_061852.1:12630423-12640423 GCF_019202785.1 Penaeus chinensis | reverse complement strand
TCTCTTCTCCGGCATTCTTGTCTCTGCCTTTCTATCCCCCTTTCGTCTTTATTGGGATTCTTAGAGTTCCTGCCGTCATATATTTCTACCTATTTGGAATTTTACTGTTTTTTCTTTCTTTCTTTCTTTGATGTTTATACGAATATTTCTTTCTTTCTTTATATATATATATTTTTATCATTTTCCTTCCTTTCTCGTTTAGCGAGAAAGGAAGGAAAATCCTCTCCGTAATTTTTATTGCCTCAAAAGTTTCTCTGAAAAAGTCAACACACTGTAATTAATAATTTAAACATTTTTTTGTTTTCTGCTTTTACTCTTACATTGCATAGCCATTTATGCGTGCGTGCCTCTTCCTCTATGATGAGGATGATGATGATCATCGTCATCGTCCTTATTACTTTTATTTTTTAATATTTTCATTATTATTAACCATCATTATTATTATTATTATGATTATTATTATTATTGTTATTGTTATTGTTATAATTGTCATCATTAGTATTGCTATTACGATTATCATTATCATCACCGTTATTGCTCTTGATATTATCACTGTTATTATTATTATTATTATCTTACAATAATGATTATTATTATCACCATTATTATCGTTATTATTATTATTATCATTATGATCATCATTATTATTGCCACTATCACTATCATTGTTATTGCCACTATCACTATCATTGTTATTGCCATTATTATTGTTGTCATTATCATCATCATAATCATCTTCATCATCATCATCATCATCATCTTCGTCATCATCATCATCATCATCATCATCATCATCATCATCATTATCATCATCATCATCAACATCTTCGTCATCGTCATCGTCATCGTCATCATCATCGTCATCATCATCATAATCATCATCATCATCATCACCATTACTATCATCATTGTTATTAATAATACTCTTTATTATTTCTATTATCATCATCATTATTCTTGCTACTATTTTTTTCACCCAAGCACCCTCTTTCTCTCTCATATCTTGTGACCTTCTAACCCCTTCCTTTAATTTACATCTATCCTCCCCTATCAGTTTCCCCTCACCATCACCATTCCTCTCTCCCCCAACTTTTCAACATCTCGTTCCAATCTCCGTTATTCTATAATTTTCCACAATTTTCCGCTTTGATTTGCTCCTCCTCCTCCTCCTCCTCCTTTTCCTCCTCGCCCACCTTTCTCAGTCTCCCCTCGTCTACCGTTTCCCCTCACTCCCTCACCGGCAGGAAAGGGGATGTAATGTAATATAGCTTCCGGTAGTACAGTGTCCCCTCCAAAGTGTGTTCCCTTGCGGGTGGGTGTGGGGGGGGGGGGGGGGGGGGGGAGAAAGAGGGGAGGGGAGGGGGAAGAGGGGGAGGAGGAGGGGGAGGTAGGTATTTGTTCCCTAAACTGCGTGGTGGAAGCTCTTGTTAACGCTGCTGTAATTAACTACTGTGTTTCCCCCTTGCAAGTTTAGGCACGCGAAATCCCAAGGCGGGGCTTCGTTAGGAGCAAACATGCTTACTGCCTTTGCTCCATCTTGGGGCCGTAGGTCGTGCTTGAAGAGGTGATAGTTTTAGCGAATGCATGCGCGAGCGGGCGCGCGCGCACACACACACACACACACACACACACACACACACACACACACACACATACACACACACAATACACACGAACACAGTGAGGGAGACCGGGTCTAATTGTGACAGTTTTGTATTTTCCTTTAGAACTCCAAGATTTAAAAATGAAACAAAAAAATTTTTTGTCGGTATATCTGAAAATCTGTGTTTTTGATACATATGATGGCAAAATTAATGAAATACTTATTTGCACATAGTTAATTAATAATTTGTGTAGGCATATCAACCGTAACAATTCCCCTCAGGTACGGATCAAGTTGTTGCGCATAGTGGGGTAAGTTGGTGCACAAAACACAATAAGACACATTTTGAGTTTTATTATAAGCATCTCAAATGAAATCTGAACTTTTTATTATTGAAAAAATAAATGAAATGATATTGTTCAGAGTTTGCGCGTACAAAAACATATTAACCAGTCATCCAACTCTTTACATTTCACACCTAAATATCTCACCTCCACTAGAGAATTAAGTGTAAGCCCATTCTAGATATGACAGACGATGAATCTGTTCATCTCCTGGGGGCAGACTGTGAATATCAGCCATTGCAAAATAGGCCCTTCCAATTTTTTTTTTTCTTTTTGTTATCCTGCAAACTGACTTTTCTTTTACAGAGTGTTTGTTTTTATCCATATTCTTCCCACTAGGACCTGGAATATTCTCTTGATTAGGAGAGGACATGCCTGTTGCTTCTTTATGGGCATTCTCTACACGGTCATTCTCGTTGGAAGCCAGGACGGTCAGTAACTTATCCTTGGAGAAACTCTTCATCTGGACATTTAATGGGGTTGCTTCCTTCGGAATTCCTTGGAGATCAGAGGTTGCCATTGTTTTACCGGGATTAGATTTCAGCCATCCATACATCACATTTATTCTTCACTACTCTTTTAACTGCTGCTGTCAAGACACCAGGGAGTGTCCGAGGCATTACTTAAATTATATCTGAAAAGTATTACTCGATAGGGGTAAGAAGTTACAGTAACAGCTATCCCTCAACAAACCCCACCATTAGTGTCCCTTACTTATTGCCGGCATTGTGTTCATTACATAGCCATTTCACACCCTTTAAATCAGTCTCCAAATGGCCAAGGTACTTCAAATAATGCCACAGATATAGCACGATAACTAAGAGCACAGAAAAAAAAAGACTGGCCTCCAAAAAATGAATATTTCCCCCTATCTTTTCACTTAGTTACATTTTTGCACTCCTGTTACTGTCTCCACCTATGTTCACAAGGTGCATAACGTGACAGCATAGTAACATCTACTGAATAGTTTTGGAGATATTGAAAGTGCAATAATTTGGACGTGTAAGAACTATACCCGATCTCTTCTATATATGTACAATATGCATATATATATATATATATATATATATATATATATATATATATATATATATATATATATATATACACACACACACACACAAACTCACACACGCGCGCGCGCAATACACACACACGGAATATATGTACAGTATACATACATATATATATATATATATATATATATATATATATATATATATATATACACACACACACACACACATATGTGTGTGTGTGTGTGCATTCATTTATATATACACAGGAATATATATGTGTGTGTTCATTTACACACACACACACACACACACACACACACACACACACACACACACACACACACATATATATATATATATATATATATATATATATATATATATATATATATATGCATATACATGTTTTCATAAGTGTCTGTATGTTCTGAATATCAGGAAAACTAGTAACTTTAAACGGCCGGGGAAAACGGTGGTAGGTGGCCCGCGACCATATGCAAATCCGGTGTTTATGAATGCATCGAAATAATATTTGCATCAGCCCTATTGACAGCATTTTGAAATTGACCCCAGTTTCTGTGTGTTCAATACGTCTTTCTTGAGTGAAGAGAAATCATTATAAGCTTTGAGGATTTCTATAGGATGACGAAAAGTATATATAAGTAGTGATGCGTACGCTGTTTTGGTTTTATGTCTTATTATATTATTATATGCATATGTTTAATGCCACGACTTAGTAAGTATTGTCTTAATAAAAAATATGTAAGTGTTTGTCAAAGTATTATTAACTAATGGCGGATACAGTAATATCTCTAGACCGCTAAGCTACGCCACATATACTAAATAATGATAGGAAAGTGTATACCACGTATGTAATTGCATTGAATACATATAATGCATCATGTGGATAACGAGGTACATTTTACATATATCATATAGGTTTACCTAGTTGTGATAACATGCTAATTAATATTGTAGTGACATAATATATCGTATATATATATATATATATATATATATATATATATATATATATATATATATATATATATATATATTTACATACACAGAGACACACACATATGTGTGTATATATATGTGTGTATATATATATAAATATATATATATATTTATATATATATATATATGTATATGCATATATATACATATATATACACATGTATATTATCTCAAGAAACCAAATGTATAAGCCATTCATAGGTTATACTACAACAGAACCCAAACAATCACACATCTTTCGGTAACGAGCCTTCCAACTACCATACACATAATTAAATCACAACGACACTATACTATTTATGTAGTAAGTTCCACAAAAGTTACCCTGGGCGCGATATGATCTTCAATATGACATACACCCATTTAAAAAGGTCCATGGCGTACAGGAGAAGTACCCAGGCCGTTTTCTAGCTCGCCGTGATGATGGGTAAGGAAGACGAAGCTCGTTTTCGCCACGCCATAACTCCGCCAGAGCTCAGTTGGCTCCGAGCCGTGGTAGGTGGAGGGTGGGTCAGCGCCGTCCTTCGCGCGCGTGCCTTTTCACTGAACCGAATCGCTCCTCCTGACCCGGGAAACGGCGGCTGGAGGATGGACGGTGGTGATACTAGGCGTGGGGAGAACCTGTTTAACAAAAAATAGGATCTGAGGGTTAATTTCACCCCTCCTTGGTCGTGTGGATTTTCGCTAACTGAATGTTTCTGTGTTGAAGTGTTCGAATCTTTCTCTTTTTTTTCCAAACGGGGATCATTCTATAGTACGCTGAGAAAGAGAATCGTCCATTGTTGTGTGTGTTTTTTAATACACTCTTCGCCAGAAATATTTCCCGAAACATTGGTTTTCTCCATTCATTCACCTAAGTTTTATTAATCTTATAAAGTATAAAAAGAAACTATATATTCGTTATATTCGTGTTCATTCGATCGAAACACACTTATTACTACTAAGGGGCAAGGGAGTGAATGCAATGGAAGGGGACAATGACATGCAATTCCAGGTGAAGTCTATGCTGAAATAAATCGTCGCTTTGGAGAGGCGAATTTAATTTTAACTGCACTAAAATTGAATGGTGGTACCGGTAGGTAATGTGTTTACATGTCTAATTTGCCTTCTTTTTCTCTCTCATCTTATAATAGGGTCCCGTTTCATTTGAAATCATCAGAGTAACAGGACTGAATGACTGTAGTGATCATTTCAATACAAAACAGCCAAAAGGCGTTAGACTTCTTAGTGGAAGACAGAATATCGGTTAAGTCGTGGTGACAGAAAATACAAAAAATGATTATGTAAGTACTGAACGCTTGTGTAAGTAACATAAAGCAAACCATTTAAAGGCAATGGTTCTACCAAAACATGTAAACAAACTTCTCAAATCAGCTAGAGAAACGATTATGTAAGCAATAATAATAAAATAAATAAACGTGGTTTAAGGTAGGCCTATGCTCAGGCGATAAGTCACCTCTGGAGTAACAAATGGCAAGCGTGTACTGTTAGGATTGCTGATACGAGTGATATATCGTGCTCTCTTTTATTCCGGGAGAGAAATCGTTGTGTCCCAAAGATTCGACGCCGAGGATTGTGTATATTATATCTTTGGTCAATAGAAGTTAGAGATACTGTGCCATTTTATGGTCGCAACGTCTGTGTACTTCTCTCATCGGCAGTTAAGAGTTTATCTTGTGCCTCTGGGGAAAAAATGAATAAGGAAAAATCGCAGTGAATTGAGTTGTATCTCAGTGTAAGAATGAAATAACGTCTTGCCGATCTCTGTTGAAAAACAAAGTGAGGAAAAGGAAGAATCTTCTGAAAGATTATTCCCAGTCAATAAATGTAATTAATTATTCCCATTCCTGAAAGCAGCGTGTAAGATAACATTGCGGCGTTTGGATACAGAAAGTGAAACTTGTGACCAAACTAGTGATTTAAATATACCACAAGAAAGTATATGTTATATAGCTGCCTATTCACAACCCTTCAATATAACAAATTCGCAAGTCGATTTACACAAGGACTAACTTCTTAATCGTGTTAAAGCAAAACGCTTAGATAATTGCCAGAGGAAATTCAAGTGAAAAACACTGTCCAGTGATAAAAAAAAAAAAATCTCGTCATCAAGCCAACCTTTCCCAAACTTTGTTAGTAAAAAAGTAGGAAAGGAAAAGTTGTTGAACGTGCCACCGAAAAAAACATCCAATTTAGACCATATGCATCACCCGACGTAGTCAAGGAAAGGGAAAAATACCAACTTTGGAATATCCAACGCCGGCCATCAAGGAGTCATGAAAGGCATGAGAATTGCCTTTTGTGGCAGAGAAAGTGGCATGGAAGTGGTGGAAATGATCGTCAGGAAAATGACTGTGCTGGTAATGGTTGGAATGATACTTATGACGACAGTGTCTCTGCCACAGTCAACGGTGGCGGCCAGAGTGGAAGGTGAGTTTGCATGATTTTTCCACTACTTTTATTATTATTTATTCATTAATTAATTTATTTAATTTTCCATTCTTGTGGATTCATTTTTATGTATTTCTTGTGTATATCAAGAGGAAGAGTTTTACGGGGAATGCAAAACTAACATCGGTGTGTTTGGAATATATATATATTTTCATCTGATTTCATTTCGTATATATCCTACATGTGACTGAAAAAATAGGGGGAAAAAAGTTTCGGCCAGTATGTGACCGTAAATGGCCAGACTAGTAGAGGAATACATAATGCTTTGGGACTGAGTTGTTCTCTTAAACACGTATGATGATGTCAATTGTCTACAAATTCATTAAATACTGGTCATATTGGTTTCCGATGTGCAACTACTTAATGTTTCACACATATATGTTTATATATATATAGATATATATATATATATATATATATATAGATATAGATATATATGTATATATATATACATATATATGTATGTATCTGCATATGTATAAATATGCATATATACATACAATGTATATATTGATATATGTAATATATACACAATAAACACACACATGCATATATACATTTATACAATATATATGTATGTACTCTACACTTATATATACATATAATATATATATATATATATATATATATATATATATATGTATGTATGTATGTATAGACAGTATGTGTATTTATAATTTATATATGTATCTATACGCACAATAGATGTATGTATGCATATATATATAAATATATACACATGTAATATACATACACATATACATACACACACACACCATGTGTGTACATACATATACACATATACATATATACATACACATACCATGTGTATTTATATATATGTGTATATACATACAAACATGCATAATACATGAATACATATTAATATACACATACAAAAATGTGTGTAGAGGTGTTTTGTGTATTTTTATATATATGTGTGCATATGTATACATATGCATAAATACATATAAATAGATATGTATTCATACACATGTATGTATACATATATGTGTACATGTATGTTTGTATTTTATGTATGCATATATACGTATAAATATTTACATAAATGTATATATGAATTTGTATATGTAGCTATCTATAAATGTGTATGTATTTGTGTTTTAGTGTTTGAGTTTATATACTATTGATTAGATAATATTGATAATGATTAGAAATATGCAATAGCCCATACTAAGTGCTTGAATTCATTGTTATCATCATTACTACCACTGCGACTACAACTACTACCGCTACTTCTACTGTTGTTGCTGCTCCTGCTTCTTTTCTTGTTGCTACTTGCACTACTACAACAACTACTACTACTTCTACTACTACTACAACAGCTACTACTACTACTACTACTACTACTACTACTATTACTACTATTGTTCTACTGCCGCCGACGCCGCTGTTAGTGCTGCTGAACCTGCTACTTCTACAGCTACGTCTCCTACTACTGTAGTTTTTACTCTAATTATCATTATTATTATTTTCACCTATACTTTTACTGCCACTGCTATTGTTACTTCTACTACTATAACTGCTGTACTACTACAACTACTATAATTAGTGTTACTGGTTCTGCTGCTGCTTCTGATGTTGTTACTATTACTATCTATATTATCAGTATTTATTTATCATGATAATCATTAATGCTATTGTATACGTATTTTGTTTTTATATTATTTCCAATACTATCATTATTATTGTGGTTTCTTTTTATGATCTTTACTATAAATAGTAATATCGTTGATAATGTCAATAATAATGACAATAATCATAATGATAATGAAGATAATAATGCTGGTTATGATGATGATAAAGATGAGGATAATGGTAATAAGGGTAATAATAATAATAATAATAATAACAATAATAATAATTATAATAATAATAATAATGATAATAAAGTAATAGTAATGATAATGTCAATAGTAATAGTAATGATAATGTCAATAGTAATAGTAATAATTATTATTGTGATGATAGTAATAATAACTACAAAAACAAGAACAGTGAAACAGCAATGATGATAGTAATGATATACAGTAATATTGATAATGGTAATAATGATGATGGCGATGATAATAATAATGATAATGATACAAAAATATGATGGTAGTGATAACGATATAAATGCTGATAATAATGATGTTAATAGAAATGATAACGATAATAATGATGATGTTAATAGAAATGATAACGATAATAATGAAGATAATGATGATGACATCGATAATAATATCAATGATAATAATGATAACGATAATGAAAAAGAGGATGAGGATAATGACATAATGACAATCACGGCGCGAAAGGCCGATTCAGCTCTTCGTTTATGGAGTCCGAAGTGTTTCTAAATACGAGTGACTGATGCGTAAAAAAATATATATTCCATAGAAAATCAGAATGTTCCATCATCATAGCATTTCAGCATTAAAAAATGATGATGAAATAATGTGTGCTCATATAGCGGAAATTGATGTTCTTTTCAAAAGGCCTAAACGCAATGGACGAATAACATTGTGTGCTTATCCTTATATGTTTTTTCAATATTTGGGCAGAACTTAAATTAATATATATATATATATATATATATATGTATATGTATATATATAGATATGTATGTGTGTATATATATGTATGTATATGTCAGTCAATATATATATATAGAGATGTAGGCATACACGAATGCACAGACACTCACAATATACATGTATGTATATATGTTTATACATTTAAACTCACAGACACACATGATATATATGAACACATAGGCACACACATGCAATATATATATATATATATATATATATATATATATATATATATACATACATATACATATACATATACATATACATACACACACACACACACACACACATATATATATATATATATATATATATATATAGTCACATCCGTACATATGATATATAAGCTTTCTTTAAGAGACCACCCACATCAAAATCAATTAAAGTTGAAAGTAGGAGGAATGGTCGCTTTCATTAGCAGAAAAGCGAACACGGAAATCAAGAGAGGCGAAAAGGAGAAAACGGAGGAGAATTACCGGGATAAGAAGTCGGCGAGAGTAGCAGTTTTCCCAAAATGAGATCAATTCAGATCATCAAATCGGTTGTCAGCTGTGATCCTTTTTCTTGGCAATTTATTTCCTTCGGTTCTCGTGATGGTCGAGATTGCCCTTGTCACGGAAGAAGAGATTCGGGTTTTGCGCTGAAGGTCTTGCGTCAGTTTTTGAGAAGGTGATGGTATGATGTGTGTTTACAGTGTTCGATAAACTACCTCCACGTACTTTACAAGCACATTCACAAACGCGTGCGTATGTGAGCAAATGCACACGTACATAAGCATGCGCGCACGCACGCACACACTCATAAACGTATAGAAGCCAAACAGAGACGTAATCCATTTTCCCCAAAAGATATAAGACTGAATGAACCGTTCCCCCCAATGTCGATATATTTTATTCAAACACAAACAGTATTAAACAATGATACGGTATTTGTCAGAGCCCGTGAAATACGCTAGACAATCCA
>NC_061852.1:12615423-12620423 GCF_019202785.1 Penaeus chinensis | reverse complement strand
TGGACAGCAGGTGATGTATTGCAACGAGCTTCCGAACAATGGTGAGGTGGGGAGGGATACTTTTTTTCTTTCTTTTATATATATATATATGGTTGATTGCGTCATTCATAGGCTGTCTAGACGCAGAATCTCAGACAATGCTATGGCTACGAATTTCTATAGTCATTGATCTATTGGGCCTGTATTCAGAAACTATACACATATGGAGAGAGAGAGAGAGAGAGAGAGAGAGAGAGAGAGAGAGAGAGAGAGAGAGAGAGAGAGAGAGAGAGAGAGAGAGAGAGACAGAGACAGAAACAGAGAAATGGAGATAAATAGACAGAAAGAGAGAGAGATGGAGATAAAAAGAAACAGAGAAATGGATATAAATAGACAGAAAGAGAGAGAGATGGAGATAAAAAGAAACAGAGAAATGGAGATAAATAGACAGAAAGAGAGAGAGATGGAGATATATAGACAGAGAGAGAGAGAGAGAGAGAGAGAGAGAGAGAGAGAGAGAGAGAGAGAGAGAGAGAGAGAGAGAGAGAGAGAGAGAAAGAAAGAGAGAGAGAGAGAGAGTCCCTAAGGAAGAGTTGGTGGGTGGATGTAATGCGCATTTGCACGCAGGTAAAGAAGAGTGAAAAGGAAGAAAAGTTTATTTTATGAATGTGAAGAGCGATACTGATGCAGAGTGACTCGTGACGTCATCAATGAAGTGTGTAAAATTAGCTGTTTTCATCTTTTAGTTCGCAAAATCAGTGTTTGAGTTTACTGTCTTCAAATTATGATTGTCGTGCACAGTGCAGCTTAGTAATAGATATATTGCAGTCATTTGAGTGTTTGCTAGCACAAACGATGCATAAACCATTGCAAACCTGTTTCCAATTTTGTTGTTGACAATGCTTTAAGTGTTTATACTGAAAATTGCTAGATATTGCGTACGTTGCATCAGTACTGGCAAGTGGCAAATTACAATGCAAACGCCCGTCCTGTTATTGGAACCCTTCCCTTGTTCCATGATTAACGGCTCGTTAATTAGTAATTTTGATTGAAAAGTAGATTACGGGATTCAGTGGACCATGAACCCCGATACATTGACTAAAGTTTACATCGCCAAAGTTACATAATAAGCCGAGGTTTCGATATCAGAATCCACTTCGGTATACGATCCTCATCTATTGAAGCCTCATGTCTTCTGCTCAACTTGGTCAAAGCTCTCGCGAACGTTCCCTCGGGAGATGGCTTCACGACATCTCAAGGCAACAATCAGCTTACGTGGTTTCTAATCACACACTTCTCATCTCTACACTATTCTCTCATGACCCTTACTTTCTTCCTACATAACCGTATCTTCTACAATCTCTTCTACATGAACCTTTGCTGCCTTCCTTTACCAGAGCTCAGGGTGTGTTGTTCTCCCCTCTGTTATCACACCTCTCTAAGGACTATGATCGTCGAAGCCCAGTAGTGTCATGGGCCCCTTTTCTCGCTCTGAAGCCATAGGGATCACAGGATATAGTCACACACACATAAAGAGAGAGAGGGAGGGAGGGAGAGAGAGAGAGAAAGAAAGAGAAAGAAAGAGAGAGAGAGAGAGAGAGAGAGAGAGAGAGAGAGAGAGAGAGAGAGAGAGAGAGAGAGAGAGGGAGAGTGAGAGAAGGAGAGAGAGAGATTGAGAGAGAGAGAGAGAGATCAAGCAAGAGAGATAAAGAGAGAGGCAGAAACAAAGGAAGAGAAAATCAGAGAAAGTCGGAAGAAACAGACTCTCCGACCCATTACCTCGCCCTCCCCTCACCTCCAATAGGGACATTGTGGACCCCCTTCCTCTCTCGTCAGTAGCAAGATGCCCTCTAACAGCCCGACGGTGGATCAAGTTGCACAGTGGCCCATTCCCCTCGTAGAGTTATGGCCCGGAGGGTGTCTCTTACACCGGGGGAACTTTGCAGGGAACATTTTGCAATGGCTGACGGGCTCTGTGATTTGCCCGTTGTTCTCCATGGCGTTCTTTTGGTAATTATGCAAGATGTTTGGATGTGGATCATTAATACAGTTGCTTGATTTTGTTACGGTAGCACTGCTGCCATTGTCATCGTCATTCTTGTTGCCATCTTCATCGCCATCGTCACTGTCATCGCCATACTGTTATTAATATTGGTACTGCCATTATTGTTGTTGCTATTTTTATTGTTATTATTATTATTATTATTATTGTTATTATTATTATTATTATTATTATTATTATTATTATTATTATTATTATTATTATTAATATTACTGCAGCTACTACCATCATCATAATCATTATCATCATCATCATTATCATTGTTGTTATCGTTATTATTGTTACTACTACTACTACCGTTATCATTATCATCATCATCATCAACATTATTGTTGTTTTGTTGTTATTATCATTACTATAATGATAATTATTATATGGCATTCCCTTAACCAATTTTTTCAATTATCATTCTTTTTTAGTATCGTCAATAATAAAGCAAGGAAAGATAAGAAACCTATAACTTTGATTTGTTCTTTGCTCATTCCATGATACATTAGTCATTGATGTTCTTCGATTTGTTTATTAACTGAGTGACAAGAGCTGTGTTGATTATAAGTGCAGATACCATTGGCCAGTATCAGACAACACTTAGGCTTCTGCATATCATAAACTCATCGGTGTATTTACTAGATTATTCTCTAATCTCCTCTCTCGCCTAGGCTAATTAATCGAAAATAGCCTAATTATACTAACCTCATTTTCTTCCTCTTTCGAAATAGGCTTACACCATACACCTCTATCTACAATCTCTCCGAGTTCTCTTACGGTCCCGTATTTTGCCACGAATGAACTTGTGCTACATCGCGCGTTAGTAATTCGTAGTTTAAATGACCAAGGTGAGATTATGGTGGAATGGGCGCCGGTTATTGTTATTGCACCGGCTCTAGATATGACGGGGATGTGACGTTTGCAATGGGTCTGCAGGTGGATTCCTGCATATACTGGACTGGCTGTCGGTGTTGCGAGAGTGCAGTGTCAGAGGATCATAATGAATTTGTTGAATGTTATAATATAGATTGAATACATGTTTGTTCGTTTTTTTTGGGTAGGGGTTTACTATATTTTTATGGAGAGTAGCAAAGATAGAAACGGAAAAAAGAGAATTAGGGAGAGAGAGAGAGAGAGAGAGAGAGAGAGAGAGAGAGAGAGAGAGAGAGAGAGAGAGAGAGAGAGAGAGAGAGAGAGAGAGAGAGAGAGTGAGTGAGTGAGTTAGAGAGCGAGGGGCAGAGAAAGAAAGAAAAAGAAAGAAGAAACAAAAGGGAAAAAATTAAATCCTAAGACCGTATACCCACACAACGCGTCTCTAGAACCAGAACTTCAGCACAGGAAGCTCAACATCCAACCCAACATTTGTCAAAAAATGGTTCCGCTGAATTCTCCAGGGAAACGAAATTCCCTCGGACTTTAAGGCCCGGTTGTAATGAATAAGTTATACCCGAAAAAACGCAATTATTCCCCCTAAATAACGCAATTATCCCCCCTAAATAACGCAATCAACACATAAAGTATCGTCAGTTCACGAACAGAACAGTGTTTCCCAACCTATTTCATTCTGTGGCTCCCGACCTTATATATAATAATCGCATTCAGTGGCTGACATATTTTCAGATTCGGTTATATAGCTAGTTATGAATAGTGTAATGGTGTCAGTAGAACACTTTATGAAAAGATTCCAATTTATTGATGTGTGGGAGAGAATTATATATAGCCCCTGTAGGGTGAGATAAAATTCAGTTTAATTCGACGTCAAAGTTTTGATATTGCTCTGTGACTCCCCTGGCAACTACCCCGTGGCCCTCTGGAAGCTATGGCCACTGGGTTGAGTACCCCTGAGCTAGAGGGTGTGGTTTGTAATGCGTGATGAAAGGGGGCAGTGGCTAGGTCAGATTAGGTCGTGTGTTTTTACATACAGAGGAGACTGGGAGGTTAAGTTATTATGGTTGAGAGGAAGGGGCGGCTAATAACCGATTGCGAATCATCACTAATTGTAAAGTATAATGATTGCGAATGACGCAGTACGGCTCTGGTGCAAAGAACCTGTTCAGATGGTCATGCAGCGAGGGCAGGATTGAAAGATACAGAGAAATGGATAAAATTTTCAATAAAACATATACCTACCTACTTGCATACATACCTACTTACATATATACATACATGAAGACATACAAGCATACATGAGCACACACGCACAAACAACCACTCACACACTCACACTTTTTTTTTTTTTTTTTTTTTTTTTTTTTACAAATTGTGTGTGTGAATCAAACAGAAAGATCAGAACGGCAAAGGGGAGCTGAATAACAAAGTTTGGGGAAAGCACGATTCAGGTATACATGTATTTGGGAGTTAGGAGAGAGAGGAAGAGAGGGGGGGGGGAGAAGGAGAGAGAGAGAGAGAGAGAGAGAGAGAGAGAGAGAGAGAGAGAGAGAGAGAGAGAGAGAGGAAGAGGGAAAAAGAGAGAGGGGGGAGAGAGAGAGGAAGAGGGAGAGAGGGAAAAATAGGGGGGGGGGGGGAGGAAAAGGGAGAGGAGGAGTGAGGGGAGTGGGGGAGAGGGAGAGAGAGAGAAAGGGGGGGGAGAAAGGAATAGAGAGAGGTGTAGGGGGGAGAGGGAGAGAGAGAGAGAGAGAGAGAGAGAGAGAGAGAGAGAGAGAGAGAGAGAGAGAGAGAGAGAGAGAGAGGAAGAATGTGAGCAAGAATAAGAAAATGAGAATGAAAGAATGAGAAAGAGAGAGAGAGAAAGAAAGAAAGAGAGATAAGTAGATAGAGAAAGGTAAACACATAGAGAAATAAAAGTGTACACGTACAATTAAAAGAAGGAATGAGCATGTTAGAAGAGAAGGGAACGTATGTTTTATTTATTTTTTTCTATTTATTTAACAAACAAGGGCTGAACATGAATTAAAGTCGGCAGAAGCAACGTGCAGTTTTAAAGCAGAGCCCCCTTTTCTGGCCCTAACTG